>NC_057393.1:84724689-85001839 GCF_019320065.1 Cervus canadensis
AAAAATCTAAAAAAACAATGTGAGTGAGGGTATGTTGGAGCAAGGGCAGGCAGGGGTGTCGTTACCACAGCAGTCCCATGGACCAGGCCCTTCTAGGGCACTGAACTGGATTCTCTCTCTCTGACGAACTTTTCTCTGTAGGGAGGCTTTTCCAAGAAGGTGGCCCCCAGCCTGGACGCTGAGGTGGGTCTCCCCCTGGGAGGGGCCACTTTCTTCTAGCAGTAGTGTCCACTCTCCAGAGCAAGGGCCAGCAAACTGCTTAAATAAGGAGTCACATAGGAAATATTTTTGGCTTTACAGGCCATATGGTCTCCATTGCTGTTACTGAAATCTGCCATTATGGCTCTAAAGCACCATAGACAATACCTAAAGGAATGGGGAGGAGGTGTGTTCCAGTCAAGGTTTACTTAGAGGCACTGAAAAGTTATTTCCTGTCATGATCATGTGTCACAAAACAGTATTCTCCTGTTGATTTGTTTTCTCAACCATTGGAAAATGATGAAAACCATTATTAGCTCCCACAAGACGCAGAAACAGGCAATGGGGCTGGATTCAACATGGGAACCGCAATCCACCAACCCCTACAGACCCTTTTGCCAGTCTAGGAGATTTCCTTTGACAATGTCTAGCTGTTGTTTTTTTATTCCAATGTGATGTCAGACATAATGTCAGTCTGACAGGCTCATCATGATATGTGTGGGGTTCCTTCTCCTTGAGTAGATGTGACTTGGCTCATGACATTTTTCTGTTTGAACCATGGTATGGTATGGTATCTGAACTATGATATGGACTCATCTGACAATGGACTAGGGAAGCTTTGAGCTTTTTATTCGTTTTCATTTTGAATTTTAAACACATAAACTACCACTATAACCATTTGAAAGCATAAAATTCAGTGGCATTAAATACCTTCAAGATGTGCAATTGTCAGCACTCTATTGCTCCAACATTTGTTCACCACCCCATCATTAATTTATTCTTCTGTCCCTTTGGAGGTCTTCTGTTACACACTCTTAGAGAACCATTTTGCAAGCAACAGTCAGCACTTCACAGACATGGCAACCACCCTGCCTTCATAGGGTTTAGAGTCGAAGAGAGAAATGAAAACATTAGAGTAGTTTTCAGGAAAAATAATAATTCAGTTTAAAATATTTTCATATTTTTTGCTATCTTGATTTTCTCTTACTGTACCATCATTTTAGGCATGTAGTTACACATACCATGACTTTGTAAGCTTTGTTTTTCAAGACTTACCCAAAACACAAATTTCCTCCTCAAGTAGCTGTAACTTCAGCCCCTCTTTCGTGGTAAAGAGTAACACCTGTGGACCTGTATTTGGTCTACAACAGACCTGTATTTAGTAGCACCTGTATTTGGTCGCAAAGACCAAATACAAATGATGTCCAATTGGTATGAAGAAGTAAAATAAATATGTGTGCAATTTTCCCTCTCTTTCTCTATACACATTGACATCTTTGACAAATCGTTAAAGTAAGTAATAAATGACCTGAAATAGTGATGCTATATCAGCGTGAATCATTAATGCTACTGCCTGTGGAGTAAACTTCTGTTTAATCCGAGGAAACACCTGAATGATCCCTTTCACATTCTCCACGGTTTGTCTCAGTGTCTGACTTCTCTAAACCTCAGGCATCATCAGACGACACAGAAAGTAGACTGTGAACACCCAACCCTTATTCTGGAGTCAAAATACCACTGGAGTATATACAAAACTAAGTTGCAGCTCTGTCAGAGCGGGGCTTCAAGACAGCTGGGACTCGAAAATCTTTTGAGGTGGTTTTATCCTTTCTTTTTCTTTTTAACCAGTTGGTGGTCTTCTATCTAACCTGAGATCCTGGTTCTGAGTTCCTGGTTCCTTGCATGAGGAAGAAACATGCTTTGCAAACCACGTGGCTTGGCAAGGCTAGGTGGGAAGGAGAGAGCTTGACACTTGCACTTACGTAATTTCAACCCCAGCCACTGGCAGACATGGAAGAAATCAATTTTTCCCATATAGGTGATAGCTTTCTTAGAACTGGATTTACAGCATCTTTGCATGCATGCTAAGTCACTTCAGTCGTGTCCAACTGTGACCCTATGGACAGTAGCCCACCAGGTTCCTCTGTCCATGGGATTCTCCAGGCAAGGATACCGGAATGGGTTGCTTTGCCCTCCTCCAGGGGATCTTCCTGATCCAGGAATTGAACCCACATCTCTTATGTCTCTCGAACCCAGGTCTCCCGCATTGTAGGCAGACACTTTACCGTCTGAGCCACAGGGAAGCCCACCTGTATTGGCAGGCAGGTTCTTTTACCACTAGCGCCCCTGGGAAGCCCTCAACATATTGTATGTATATATTTATAAATATGGGCTTCGCTGGTGGCTCAGAATCTGCCTGCAATACGAGAGGCCCAGGTTTGATCCCTGGGTCAGGAAAATTCCCTGGGGAAGGGAATGGCAACCCACTCTGGTATTCTTGCCTGGAGAATGTGTGTGTATACTTACATGGGTAAAAGATTGACTTCTAAGTATGACCTCTAAGTTATATCTGCAGGCTGCTACCTCAACATTGCAGATCATCTTTTTTCTTCCAGGAGAAGAGACCGCAGTTTGCTTAGATTCTTGAGTTTGATTGAAGATTGAATGTACTTTTCCCCATGATCTATTCTCAGGCAAGAGTGTTACAACATCAGAGCGTGAATCAAATTACCATGCCGTCACCCTTCCTCTTCCTACCTTTCAGCACCACCGTGCATGACATAAAGGAAATAGACCCTTCAAAAGAGATGAAGGGCCTGTGATCTCTGGTACCAAGAATGTATGGGAAACCTTAGGAAAGTCATGAATGTGGTCAGCTGAACCCTACCTGCCCAAGACTATCTGTACCACTGTTATTGTTCTTGCTCTCCTGTTTCATTTATGGCCAATGTAGTCTTTGGCTGGGATAGGCTGCAGAATATGATATGGGGGAGAGCCTGTGATTGGATTGTTAGACATGAGGCTTGAGGGACCTTGGCTTTGTCTTTTTGACTGACTATTCTGGACCATGTGACATGGTCTACCAACTCCCAGGGTGCTTTTAGCTGCTAGAATGAACGACTCTTAGCATCAGGATGGCTTTAGTTGGCACTCTCTGGGCTGTTTCACCCAGGCCTGACCACTGAGGGCCTGCCAGATTCTGCTGTAACACACACAGCCAGGAGCTCACTGCCTTCCTTCCCCACCAAACCCGTCCCCAGGATCAGCTTCACAGGCGAGCAACCTGTAGAGTTGCACAGGACCCACACTCGGAAGGGCCCTGCAGGGGTCCAGTGGTTAAGACTTCACCTTCCAATGCAGCGGGTTTGATCCCTGGTTGGGGAACTAAGCTCCCACATGCCTCACGGCCAAAAAACAAAGACATAAAACAGAAGTAATATTGTGACAAATTCAATAAAGATTTTAAAAATGGTGCACATTAAAAAAAAAAAATCTTGAGAAAAAAAAAAAGAAGGTCCCTGCTCTTGCTGTCTTGAAATTCTCAGTTTTTCACCAAGGAGACCCTGAATTCTTATTTCACACTAGTCACAAAGTATGTAGCCATTCTGCCAGGACATGTAAGCTTCTCTCACCCACCAGCCACGCATGGCACATTCGCACACAGCAATTACCTGGGACCTTCTGCCTTGGATCCTGCTCTGCTCCAGGCTTGAATTGACTTCCAGCTCTGGGCTTTCCTACTTGGTTTCAGGGCTGCTTTGACTTGACCTGCCTTGACCCCTGGGACTTGAAATTTGAACCTGCCTTCCTCTGTCTGACACTTCAAGGTCAAACACTCCAGAGGTTTCAGCCTCTGTTCACCTCTTAGATTTTTTCACTTGAATGAAAAATGAAAGGGAAAGTCGCTCAGTTGTTTCTGACTCTGCAACCCCAATGGACACAGTCCATGGAATTCTCCAGGCCAGAGTACTGGAGTGGGTAGACTTTCCCTTCTCCAGGGGATATTCCCAACCTAGGGATCAAACCCAGGTCTCCCACATTGCAGGCGGATTCTTTACCAGCTGAGCCACAAGGGAAGTCCAAGAATACTGGAGTGGGTAGCCTATCCCTTCTCCAGCAGATCTTCCTGATCCAGGAATCAAACAGAGGTCTCCTGCATTGCAGGCGGATTCTTTACCAACTGAGCTATGAGGGAAGCCCAATATCTTAAGTCACTTGAATGACTTAGGATAAATTCACTACCCAACTCAGCTCTGCTCCCCCAGATATCACTCAGCTATTTCTATTTATAGAGGAACGTTTTGGACTTTAGTTTAATATCCTTTTTATTGAGCCCCAAGTCTACTTTCCTGTAACTCCTACATGTCAGTAGAGTGTTCACTTCCTTATGAGGAATTAGCCTTGGGACATCACCATGCACTTGACGTTTGTGTTCTGATGTCACATGTTAGTACACATGATAGATTGCTAGTGATTGAGTCAGCAAGTCAATTAAAACCAAAACAAGCTTATTTAAATTAAGCATGTCTGTTGTATCTGACAATATTAAACACCCCTTCCCCTTGATTAAAATTTCAGAATGTGTCTTCCAGTCGCTGTTTATACGTCCCTACACAGTGAGCTCAGGCTTCCCAGGTGGTGCTAGTGGTAAAGAACCTGCCTGACAATGCAGGAGATGTAAAGAGATGTGTGTTTGATCCTTGAGTTGGGAAGATCCCCTCAAGAGAGCATGACAACCCACTCTGGTATTCTTGCCTGGAGAATCCCGATGGACAGAGAAACCTGGCAGGCTATAGTTCATAAGGTCACATGGAGTCAAACACAACTGAAGCAATTTAGCAGGCATGCATGGCTGCACACAATGAGACCAGCCTCAGACTTCTAGGTCAACATTCCCCTTGCCACTATCCACAGATATCCGGTCTCCCCATTCACCTGCCTCGGGTCTCTCAGACCCCCACTCAGATGGGCCCGCTCACAGTTCCTTATCAGACCCTCTTCTCTGACCCCATGACTCCTCCCAAGTAGCCACCAGGCCTAGCATGTCATTTCATGGTGACAAAAGTCTTCCTAAACACCTTTCACTGGGTTCTGCTTTTATACCCCTCACACTGCTAGCATCCCCATGCTCTGAATTTTCCCCAACTCAGGCATAGCGATGTTTATTTTTACTCGTGTGCTGGGTGTGGATCCTGCAGTTGTGGCCCCCACTTACCCCAGCAGAACTCCTGTGGTCTACCCAGACCTGTCCATGACTCCTTTGTAGCATGGCCCTTCAACTGAGCAAGCTGTGTATGCATGTGTATGTATACATATACCTGTGTGCACTTAGCACACTGAAGCGACTTGGCACACACATATATGCTTTGGTAAGTAAGTAAGTGTTAGTGGCTCAATTGTGTCCAACTCTTCGTGACGCTATGGACTGTAGCCTGCCAGGCTCCTCTGTCCATGGGATTCTCCAGGCAAGAATACTAAAGTGGGTTGCCATGCCATTCTCCAATATGGCAGCTCTGAATCCGAGGCTGTAGGAGAGGGACCCTGGAATCTGGATAGTTCAAAAGTTTCCCAGGCTGAGCCAAGGTTGGGAGCCACTGCCCTCACAGGAGGGCACCCTCTCCCAGACATAAACCTCATAAATGGACCTTAAATGGGAGTCTGGTCCCTTAGGGTAGGAAGGTATGATGTTCTTGACTTTATAGCTGGACTAAGCAAGGCCTTGGAGACTGTGTGACTTGTCCAAGAGATGGAATGGAGCAAGGACTCTGTGTGTGCCTCCTAGAGGGCATCTCTTTCCACTGTCCACGGTACTGTTCACATCTCTGTGTGTGTGTGTGTGTGTGTGTGTGTGTGTGTGTGTGTGGCAAGCTCTATGAGCCCTCTGCATGTGCTTGCTGCACAGCATTCTAGATTACGACCCTGGAACTGACTTGAGCACACGGTCACATCCAGACTCCACCTGCTGGAAATTGCCTCTAAAACCCCTGCCTCCCATCCCGCACACTCCTACTCCATGCTCCTCTGGTCTTTGCGCAGAGCTGTCAGAGAATTGCCATGTGTTTTTACTCACATCTGTCCCCCACTACACTCCAGGCTCCTTGAGTTGGTCACGCACACTCTAATCAGGTACTGACAGACCTGGGTTGATTCTCAGTTTGGCTGAGAATTCGTTGGCTGCAGCTGCCATACAAAGGACCACAGCCTGGCTGACTTAAGACAGTAGAAATATATTGTCTCACCGTTCCGAGGGTTGGAAGTCCAAGATCAAGGAGTTTTCAGGGTCAGCTCCTTCTAGGTTGTGTGGAAGAATCTGTCTCAGTCCTCTCCCTCAGCTTCTGGTGGGTGGCAACCCCATGTTCTTGCTCACCCTGATCTCTGCCTTCACCTTCCTATGAGGTTCTCCCCGTGTGGGTGTCTGCATCTAAATTTCCCACTTTATAAGATCCTAATGACCTCATTTTAACTTGATTGCTTCTATAAAGATCTCATCTCCAAATAAGGTCACCTTCTAAGCTACTGGGGGTTAGGACACCAACATAACCTTTCATGGGGACAAAATTTAGCCCATCACTGGTTTCACGACTTTAAGCAAGTAGCTGAGACCCATAGAATCTTGGTTTCTTCATCTGTGAAATCAGGATTTAAAAAATACCTACTTCACAGGCTTTTTCTTAATAATTATTATCAGATTAGATAAGGGATTTAGTTTTGTTTTCAAAGCAAGGTACAGAACAGTGAGTTTAGTTGCTATAATCTGGGTTAAAAGGGGTGGGGCAACCCTCCATCTGCTGTGTGCGTGTGTGTGTGTGTGTGTGTGTGCGTATGTAGGGGGGTTGGTGGGTGGGTGTGTGCACACACACATGCGTGCCATAGACTGACTATCTAAACCATCAGACCATCAGAGCCTAAGGCAAGCTCCAACAGAAACCGCATATCAAGTAAACATGATGACTTCCAATTTTTCACTCAAATGTGAGGCCATATCAACACTAAAAATCAAGAACTAGGCACTTTTGGTGCTGTTAAATCAGCTTTATCATTTTGTTTACAGTTAGCGGCAGGTTCCCCAAACTTCCTCATCAGACCTTCTAAGACCACAGATCTTCCAAGAGAGTCTGTTCCGGTTGGTCTGGGCAGGACTGAGGGATCCGTTTCCCCAATCCCTCAGCTTGCCTCGGGGACCAACCCAGGAATCCCAGCAAAGTAGAAGAGGGCTCTTCTCACCACAGCGGGCCTGGCTCCTCATCCCCTGCCGCTGACTGGCCAGGTGTAAGTCCATGAACCTGGGGGTTCAGTTCCCTCAACTCCAACCTTGTGCCTGATTTTGAGTTGAGATCCCACAATCCTTTCTGGCTCTAAAATGCCATCCCTTGTCTGGCCTGTTCAGACTGGTCTGTATTACTGTATGCTCCTTGAATACCCCTGGCATCTTTTTCTGTGCGCCTTCCCACCAGCTGGCCCGGTCAGTGTTCTGTGCTCAGTGGGTGGGTGTCCGGCCAAGCTGACCTGCTGATGGGCCAGAATTGAATGAGAAGAGCAGCTGGGGAGCCAGCACAGAGGAGAAAACTGCCAGCGAAGCCTCTCCCTGCTCAAAGATCTTATTCTGCCCTTCAGGGAAAGCCGGGGACCAGCTGGACGGGTTTGTTTCAAGCTCACCTTTCCACACTTGGTGAATCACTATTGCAAAAGATGGTTGGTTATTTAAATGTCCTCGGCAGACTCACTATTCTGTGATGAGCCAATTGTTTTGATTTTGTTTTGTTTCATCAGATGAAAGAAAGCGTTACCCTCCTCTGCTGGTGGGAATGCAAACTTGGTGCAGCTGCTTTGGAAAAACATTTGGTAGTTTCTTAAAATTCTAGGTGTACACCCCAGAGAAATGAAAGCATGTCTACACAGACACTTGCGTGTGAATGTTTACGGCAGCGTTATTCAAAATAGGCAAGAGGTGGAAACCACCCAGATGTCCATCTGTAGATGACTAGATAGATAAACTGTGGCGCACCCACACCATGGATTACTCCTCAGTCATAGAAAGGAATGAAGAGTGTTACATGCGACGGCTTGGATGAACCTTGAAAACAGAATGCTAAGTGGAAGATACCAGACCAGAGGGCCCCGTATTCAATATGGATCCCCAAATTTTTGGCACCAGGGACCAGTCTCATAGAAGATAATTTCCCCCTGGATCAGGGGTGGGATTGGTTTTAAGATAATTCAAGTGTATTACATTTATTGTGTGTGAGCCTTATTTCTATTATTATTACATCAGCTCTACGTCAGCTGATCAAGCGTTAGATCTCAGAGTGGGGGGACCCCTGCTATATTGTATGCTTCCTTTTATATGAAATATCCAGAATAAGCAAATCTATAAAGATAGAAAGCATATTAGTGGTTGCTGCCAGGGCCTTGGAGAAGTGGAAACAAGAGTGACCCCTTCCTCCCTGTGGGGTCCTCGGGGTGATGAAAAAGTTTGAAACCAGAGAGAGATGATGGTTGCACAGTTCTGAATGCACGAAATGCCTCTGGGTCATAGCCTTTAAAATGGTCCATTGTGTATTATGTGAATTTCACATCCCCCTAAACACAGAGGAAAGGGTAAAAGACAGTGTGGTGGAGGAAAGAGAAGAGTGGGAACGAGAAGGAGGGAGGCGCTATGATTACGCCTGACATGAATTTTCTCAGTTCAAAGGAAAATGTGACCCTGCGTCACTGAAACAGAACAGGGTATTAGTCTGATTACAGCGACCACAGATCTCCTCTAAGGGCTGGAAATGTCATCATTTCCTCTAGCCGGGAGCAGCGTTTGGTACTGTGAGTCACAAGATGCTGTGGTCAGTGTGAAGTCTTTTCCAGCACAGAGGATTCTGCTCTGACTCTGAGCCACGCAAGCTTCTTCTGGCTCTGGAGTCTGGTCCCCCACTTTGGGGCTCAGTGGGAACTTGGGGGACCCAGGACAGTGAGAGCCCTTCTGGGCTGCAGAGTCACCGCTTTGTGTCAGCTCTTAACTGGGTAAGACCTGCTTTTCCTAGTGCTTGGCAAGGCAAAGATTTGGATTAAAAAATTTAAAAAGCCCTTGATGGTGATTCGAACTGAACAGCAGGGAGGACAGGCTGGTGGTCAGTCTAGAGGTCACTTTGGAAGGGTCAGCGTAAGCCCTTTGCTGCCAGTCTCTGTAGCCTTCACGTTATGTCCCTTTGATGAGTCTCAGGTGAACTTGACTGTAAAAGAAGACCAGTTCAGGATGAAAATGGAGTGCTGCAGAATTTATTAACTCAGCAGTCACACCCACGCCGGATGTCTGAATGACAGACCCTGGCTGCTAGCCTTGATTTCTGCCACCAGGTCTACCCTACTGGGGGCTGGTATCTACTGGCGGGCATGCACAAATAGCAAGGCCATACTGCATAGCACAGGAAACTATATTGAATACCTTGTGATGAACTATAGTGGAAAAGAATGTGAAAAAGAGTGTATATGTATATATACACACACAGAGATATGTGTAACATTGTAAATCAACTGTACGTCAATAAAACTGAAAAAAGAAAGAGGCTGTCATGACTCCCAGTCTAGGCCATGCCACAGTCAGGGTGAGGGTCTCATGGAGCCTTCCAGGCTTCCCCTAAGGACACACGCTCTCTTAGGAGGCTGAGCCTGGGAAGATCCAGGACTCCGCTAAGACAGCCAGTCAGTTCCCTCCAGCAGTTCAGGTAGTGATTTGTAGTTCAACATCTGCTCAGAATGTAACAGAGAACTTTTGTATTCTGTTACAAGGTAATCACTAAAGGGATGTTGCCTATAAGCTTAAATTATATACAATTGCCCATCTCTAGGAACCCTGATTCCCAGGTAATGAGCATTAAGATAAAATACCTTTGTTTATCTCACAGGAAACAACTTGACCAAGCCCACCTGTGAATGACTACAGGGAGGAAGAAATGAACACATTCCCTCCAGAGGCAGACAAGAACCAGGAAATGTTTGACTTAACTCCCTCTTCTTTTAGTATAAAAGGAGCCTGAATTCTCACCCAGGCAACATGGTTCTTTGGGACGAGTCTACCGTCTTCTCCATCTACCGACTTTCTGAATAAAGTCGCTGTTCCTTGCCCCAACAACTCATCTCCCAATTGATCAGCCTGTCATAAGGCAAGCAGTATGAGCTTGGACTCAGTAACAGAAAGAGGACCGTCTCAGCTTCACAGCCCCTTCATGGGCCCCTGTTGGAGTCTCCTACTCAGTGGGAAGGATGGGGGTGGTTCTTGAAGGGATGCTCACCCTTTAGAAGTCCTCAGTGCCCTGAGCCTGTTCTGATATAAAATGCACAGCTCCCTCAGATTCCTGTTGTGATGGCTATTTTCTTATTTGAGTTGTTGGACAAATGACTTCATTGTTCTCCAGCCTGTGACTTTCAGTAAAGCACCCAGTCTTTTAATCGGATCATTAAAATCAAAATGAAAACTTAGTTTTCATTTAAAAATTTAAATGAAATTTCATTGAATGTGGAAACGTATTCATATTTACTTTTATAAAAGTACAGCACAGTTGTGAGACTGTGGTCCTGACTTGCTCCCCCCACCGCACTCCCCCCATACCTAACCCTGCCTGAATACCACCCTGGCGCTCCGGTGATGGAGTCTGTGCCAGGTCATGCCTCCAGGGCTGGAGCTTAGGGCCACCCCATCACATGGTGTGGCAACTCATGCTTCTTAATCAGAGCATCAGATGACTTACTGCAGTGGAGCTCTCGTTTTCACAAAGCTTCTCTGCAGCCAGGCCTGCTCTCAGATCGCGGACCTTCCCTTGGCACCACTTCAACAACTCAGCTCACTTCCTGTGCCAAGGGCCCTTTCTCCAAGATTTCTTCTCACATGAGCCACCCCATTAGAGCCCAGATTGACTTCAGGGCATTCACTGGAGGGGAGGGGCCATTCCACTGGTTCGGCTGCTGCGGAAAAAGAGCTGTGGAATTGGAGACAGAGTGAAGGCTGGGTTTGACTTCTGCTTTTGCCCCTTGGCAGCTGTGTGACTTTGAAAAAGTCACTTGACTTCTCTGGGCCTCCCATTTCTACATTTGTGAAATAGGACTTACAAACAGGAGGCAAAGAGAGAAAAGAGCTCAGTCCCCAGAAGGGGACAGAGATGCATTTAAACCCTTCCTCTAGAGCTTGCCCAGATTGTGACCCTGGCAATCTCCTGACCTACCAAAGCCCCAGATGGCAGGTGTTGTGAATGGGAGAGACCCCACCTGCCTCTGGGAGTCCTTTGAAAAATTAAAAGAGAAAATGTATGTGTCATGCCTGGCATGTGTTTAGGCACCAAAGAAATGTTTTTGTTTTTGTTTTTTTATTATGAAACAAAGGTCAAACATGCCAAATATCTACCTTCATAGACTTTGAAAGGATTAAATTCACAATATATATGAAAATATGCTGTAAACTGTAAAGAATCTAAAATGTCATTATCATTATTATAATCTATTTTTTCTCTCAGGCCTATCAAACTGTAAAAAAGTTTGGAAAAAACAGTACAATAAATATCTGAATATTCTTTCCCTAGATTCACCAATTGTTAGTATTTGCGCCCTTCCTCTATATATCTGTATCGATTTCAATCTCTATTTATCAACTTAGCACCACTGTCCAACCATTTAAAAGTAAGTTGCAAGCATTATACTTGACACTCAATTACTTTAGCATATATCTCCTAAGGATAGCATCATTCTTTCAGCGGTAAAGAATCCACATGCAATGCCGCAGACACAGGAGACGCAAGTTGGATCCTTGGATTGGGAAGATCCCCTGGAGGAGGGCATGGCAATACACTCTAGTATTCTTGCTTGAGAGATCCCATGGACAGAGAAGCCTGATGGGCTACAATCCAGAGGGTCACACAAAGCCAGACACAACTGAGCAACTGAACACACACATACACTTTATACAACTAACTACTATTATTACCAAGAACTTTCCCATACATATAATAATAGTATCTCATATACAGCCTACACTTTCTCCAATTAGACATGCGGTTCCAACACAGGATCCCACATTTCATTTGGTGACTGTCTCTTTAGTCATCTTTCTTTTATTTTATTTTGATGTGGATCATTTTTAAAGCCTTTATTGAGTTTGTTACAATATTGCTTCTGTTTTATGTTTCGTTTTTTTTGGCCACGAGGCATGTGGTATGTGGGATTTTAGTTCCCTGATCAGAGATCGAACCCGCACTGGAAGGCGAAGTCTTAACCACTGAACCCCCAGCCTTCTTTACTCTAGAGCTGTGCCATTCAAATCAGAAGTCCCCAGTTGCATGTGACTGTTTTTTTTAACAAACCTTTTTTCGAGTATAGTTGATTTATAATGTTGTGTTGGCTTCAGGTGTATAGCACAGTGATTCAGTTACACATATACAACATCCACGCTATATTTTTGTTGGATTCTTTTCCTAAATAAGCTGTTACAAAGTACTGAGTGGAGTTCCCTGTGCTATACAGCAGGTTCTTATTAGTTACCTGTTTTATATACAGTGGTGTATATATGTCAGACAAATGTGGAATACTTCACAAATTTGCATGTCATCCTTCCACAGGGGCCATGCTAACCTCTGTATCATTCCAGTTTTAGCCTATGCACTGCCAAAGCAAACACTGTATGTGGCTCTTGAGCCCTTGAAATATGGCTGGCCCAAACTGAGTGTACTCAAGACTTAGCGCACACAAAAAAGGTACATTATTTTATCAGTAACTCTGTATATTGATTGCATATTGAAATAATAATACATTGAATGTATTGGGCTAAAAATACATTATTAAAATTAGTTTTACCTGTAGCTATTTAACAATTTTAAATTGCATATGTAGCTCACATTACATTTCTGTTGGATAGCACAGTTCTAGACTATTTCTCTCTTGTCTTTTTTTTTTTCCCTTGTGACATTGACATTTTTGTTGTTTTTGTTGGCACACTGTGGGGCTTGCAGGATCTTATTTTCCCAACCAGGGATCAAACCTAGGCCCCAGCAGTGGAAACTTGGAGTCCGGACCACTGGGCCATCAGGGAATTCCCAGACATAAACATTTTTGAAGAGTCCAAGCCAATTGTCTTGTTGAAGGTACTACAGTCTGAATTTGTTTCCTTTTGAGTGAAATGAAATGAACTGAGGTCACTCAGTCAAGTCTGACTCTTTGCGACCTCATGGACTATAGCCTACTGGGCTCCTCCACCCATGGGATTTTCCAGGCAAGAGTATTGGAGTGGGTCACCATTTCATTCTCCAGGGGATCTTCCTGACCCAGGGATCAAACCTGGGTCTCCCGCATTGTAGGCAGACGCTTTACCAATCTTTCTGACAAGGGTATGACCTGGGTGGTATTGGTAGTTCACAAGGCATCATGTCAGGAGGCTCATAGTGTCTCGTTGGGATTGTAAAGTCTGATCACTTGGTTACAGTGGCATCTGCAGACCTCTCTAATATAAAGTCCCGCCATTCTTGTAATCAATAAATAGCCTTAGGGGTGATCCTTTGAGAACATGTGCACATCCTTCTCCACCATCTTTTATCCAATGGTGTCAGCATCTAGTGATGATATTTGTCTCTATCAAAAATAACACCAAACAAGCTGCCTTAACTTTTTAACTCAGTGCTCAAATAATTTCCTGTTTGTATCATTTACCCTAAGACAGTGTGGACAACTCACTGACTCACAGTTCCCATCCATTGATGGCTGCATAGCTTTCCCTTGCATAGGATCCAGCTTGTGTTTGTGCTCGTGTCCAGTCGCTCAGCCGGGTCCGACTCTTGCGACCCCGTGGACTGTATCCCGCCAGGCCCCTCTGTCCTTGGGATTCTCCAGGCAAGAATACCGGAGTGGGTGGTCATTTCCTCCTCCAGGGGGTCTTCCTGACCCAGGGATTGAATCTGAGTCTCCTGTGTCTCCCACATTGGCAGGTGGATTCTTTACCACTGAACCACCTGGGAAGCCCTAGAATTGGGAATACAACATATTTTGTTTCATCTTTATTGACAGTTATTTAGTCCTGTTTCTTTCAATTAAAAATATTGATTCCATGAACATCCTTTTAAATGGCACATACAAACATTTCCTTCTTTGAGACATATTCCTGGAAGTGGTATTGCTGAGTATGTTTACTGAAATTTTTGACACATATAGTCAGAGGGCCCTCCAGAAATACTGCACAGTTCACACCTTCAGTGAATCATCCAGGATGATTTCAGCTGCAAAGGAACCACAATCCCAACACAAAATGGCTTTAAGAATAAAGACATTTATCTTCTCACACAAACCAGAACTCCAGTTGAAAGGTACAATATACACTGTTTTTACTCAACTTCATTTTTTTGAAAGACACTGGTTGGGAATCAGCAAACAAATTGCATGTTGACAGTTTGGAAAATAATGGCTTGAAATACTTGGATTCCATTCTGGAGCTGGAGACAGGAGGCTACCTGAGCAAATTCTGACTTAGGAACAGGGGAGTAGAGATCCATCATCTCATCTACAAGGGCTGGCAAAGCACACTGTTCTCAGGCCCTCCCCTCCCTGGACATCACTCAGCTTCCTAGTCCTTGCCAATCTAACAAGTGAATAATCTCTTTTAAAATTTAATCTGTGAAACAGATGTCTTGAGCAAGCGGTATTGGGTAGTATAGTATTATGAGACCCACCTGGATTCACAGTCTGAAAGTACCACTTATCAGCTGTGTGAGCTGGGGCAAGTTATTTAAACTCTTTGTGCCTCTGGCTCCTCATCTCTAAAATAAAAATGACTATATCTACCTTATAGTCTTGCTATGAGAATGAAAAGATATAATTAGTGTAAAATGCTTAGCACAATAGGTGTATTTCAAAAAGCAACTGCTTTATCACGTGCAGATTTCTGTTGCTCTGTATGTGTGTGCTAAGTCACTTCAGTCATGTATGACTTCTTGTGACCCTATGGGCCGTAGCCTGCCAGGCTCTTCTGTCCATGAGATTCTCCAGCAAGAATACTGGAGTGGGCTGCCATTGTCTTCTCTGGGGTATCTTCCTGACCCAGGGATCGAACCTGTGTCTCTTATGTCTCCTGCATTGGCAGGTGGGTTCTTTTACCGTTAGTGCCACCTGGGAAGCCCCTTCTGTTGCTCCATCAGGTTGCAATAGAATCAGGACTTGAACCTACCACACAAGGGAGAAGTCAGCTGGGACTTAACCTGTGCTGGCCTGACTGCATCCTGGTTTTCTGACCCCACAGCTCATGATGCAGATGGAAGGGATGGATTGCTTGCGGGGCACTATGGACAAAGGCCTGGAGTCTCTGAGAAAAAATATGATGATGACTGTGTCTTCTAGGACTTCACTAAGGAAAAGACGGCAGACAAACATTAAAATACAAATGCCTTCAGCACAGACATATTTTACATGCAGTACACCCCTCTCCCTTGCCCTCAATTTTGCCCCCCTTCATAGGTTCACAGCCACCTCTACACCAAGTCTGGTATCTCCCTTCAGGGTCTTTTTTTAAATTGAAGTACAGTTGATTTATAATGTATTAATTTCTGCTATATAGCACAGTGACTCAGTTATACATATGTATTCTTTTTCATATTCTTTTCCATTGTGGTTTATCACACGATATTGATAGTTCCCTGTGCTATGCAGCAGGACCTTGTTGTTTGTCCATCCTATATATGAAAAAGCTTACATCTGCTAGCTCCAGCCTCCCAATCCATCCCTCATACCCCTCCCTTGGCCACCACCAGTCTGTTCTCTGTGTCTGCGATTCTGTATATAGCTTCATTTGTGTTACATTTTAGATTCCACATATGCGTGATATCATATAGTGTTTGTCTTTGTCCTTCTGACTTCACTTTAGTATGCTAATCTCTAGTTGCATCCATACTGCTGCAAGTGACATTATTTCATTCTTTTTTATGGCTGAGCAGTATATATGTACCACATTGTATGTATGTACCACCCCTTCTTTATCCATTCATTTCTCAATGGACATTTAGGTTGATTCCATGTCTTGGCTTTGTGAATAGGGCTGCTATGAACATAGAGATGCATGTATCTTTTTTTTTTTTTTCATGTATCTTTTTGAATTACAATTTTGTCTGGATATATGCCCAGGAATGAGATTGTTGGATCATATGTTCTCTCTGTTTTTAGTTTTTTGAGGAGCCTCCACACAGTTTTCCATAGTGTCTGAACCAACTTAAATTCTCACCAAGTATGAGAAGTTTCCCTTTTCCCCATATACCCTCCAGCATTTGTTATTTGTAGACTTTTTAATAGAGGCCATTCTGACCGGTAAGAGGTGGTACTTCATTATAGATTTGATTTGCATTTCTCTAATAATTAGTAATGGATAGGGAAGCCTGGTGTGCTGTAGTCCATGGAGTCGCAAAGAGGCAGACATGACTGAGCGACTGAACTGAACTGAATGATTAGCGATGTTGAGCATCTTTTCATGTGCCTACTGGTCATCTGTATTTCTTCTTCGGAGAAATGTCTACTTAGGCCTTCTGCCCATTTTTCAATTGGATTGTTTTTTTGTCAGTAACTTATATGAGCTCTTCTATATTTTGGAAAGTAAGCCCTTGTTGGTCACATAATTTGCAAATATTTTCTCCCATTCTGTAGGTTGTCTTTTCATTTTTTTATGGTTTCCTTAGATGGGCAAAAGCTTATAAGATTGATTAGGTCCCATTTGTTTATTTTTGTTTTTATTTCTATTACCTTGGAAGATCCTTCATGGTCTTATATTTGGCTTGAGATCCTTGAGCCTTGGTCCACAGCCTTCCATCTTGGACAGGTGCCAGCCCCTTGCCTGACACATGTGAGCGCCTGATAGATGGTGAATGATTGGCTAAGTACTTACAGTTTGCAACCATGTTGCAGAAGAGAGCAGAGTAACTAGAGTGCAGTTTCTCCTTTGATTTCAGTTTTCCCTCTGGGATCCATAGTGGTTTATGTACAAAATCTCATGGTCGGTGTCTTTAGTGGGGGAGGGGAGACTAAGTATTCAGGGAAAACAGGAAGTGGCAAAAGGACTAAGAGAAAGGGAAAAAAGTGTTAAGTGTCCTTGTGGAAGAACTGATGCAATAGAAGGAAAGTCTGTGAGAGGATGATGAGCAAACTGTAAAGGGGCTTGTGAAACCTTCCAGGTCTCAGCACAGATCTAAGTCAGGGCTGCTTCATTTTCTCAAGGTCTGTGCCTTGACACAGCTGTGAGGCAAATGTGTGCAGGTAGATTTCAATTGAAATTAAGGAGGAAAAGGTGACTTGCCCCTAATTGAAAACTGAACAGATGCCAAGAGCAGGTGGATTATAGTGGGAAAGTATAGTCACTCAGTCCTATCCAACTCTTTGTGACTCCATGGACTATAGCCCACCAGGCTCCTCTGTCCTTGGGATTCTCCAGGCAAGAACACTGGAGTGGTTGCCGTTCCCTTCTCTAAGGGATCTTTCCAACCCAGGGATCGAACCCAGGTCTCCCACATTGCAGGCGGATTCTTTACGGTCTGAGCCACCAGGAATCATAGAAGAAACACAAATTCCCCCAGAAGAAGTAAAATATTATTAATAGGTTGGCGTTAATCACCCAGTATCATAACTGACACCATCAGTAAGGTAACAAGTAACCAGACCGTTTGGAGGTGTGAATGGGATGGTGATAATGACAACGTTTACAGTGCTGTTTGTCCCTGTGACCTCTTTTCCCTGGTGTGAGTTTATTCCAACAGAATAACAGAAATCTATAAAGAAAAAAGTTTCTGAAATGATTTTTCTATGCTAAGTACTTTACATGAATTCTCTCCCTTTCTTTCTTTTAACTTTTTTTTGTTTTGGCCACGCTGAATATGGGATCTTAGCTGCCCAACCAAGGATCGAACTCATGCCCCCAGCAGTGGAAGCATGAAATCTTAGCCACTGGAGAAATCCCTGAATTTTCTCTTTTAATCCTCACAACAAATCTATAATGCAGATATCTTTAATTCCCATTTAGATAATTTTTATCCCCATTTTAGCCAGAGGCTCCCCCACAGAGAGGTTAAGTAACTTACTCAAGGTCACAAAGTAGATAAATGGTTGTTCCAAATGATGAACTGAAGCAGGTCTCTCACTGAGTCCGCACTGTACGATATTGCTTGTGTATGAAATCTCACTGTTACACAGATGGAACAAAAATGCCATAGCTTTCTGAAACGTAAGTACATTCTATAGCATTAACTTAAAGTCCAGAGATGTCCCCTAGATTGGTGACACCAGCTCTTGTAGGATAAGGGTGATGCAGAAATTTTCAATGATTTTCAAAAATACATGAGGTTTGGGGAACCACCTTTTCAACTTTTATTGTGGGAAATAATCAAATCTAAGTCATCTCTACTCTGTGACTAATTCCCTTTTCCAGAGCTGTGGAGTTATGCTACAGTAGCTCTGTGATGACTAAACCTTTAAGACAGATTTTTTTCCTAATGATATATGCTTCCTAGGACCAAGGTCTATTAAGGAAGTCTTTGAATCTGGACCTGGAGGGAAGATTATATCTCTGTCTTTCAAAATTAGGCTAAAAAGGCTAATGTCCATTAACATAAAGGTGCCAAGTCCCCTCCTGCTATGAAGCCTGACCTCACCACCCCATTCTCTTCTCTTTTCTGGTGAACCTGCTTCAGGCTTTTCCTGCAGCACCTTCCACAGCCTCATCTCCCCGAGAAGTGGCATTTGGGGATGGGCCAGGTCTGGGGGCCCCCTCGGTGCCCATGCAGGCATTGTGCCTCCTCTTTGGGTGGTTTTGTAGTTACTCAGCACCGCAGAAGACGGACGCTGCTAAATCAAGGCAGCAAATCAGAAAAAAAAAAAAAAATCAGAACCCATCATATTGTATACTAGCGTCTTTATTTTTAAGCCAATCCCATCTGGATTCTTTTCTGACTCTGACATCCTAAATTGTGGTCCTGATAAATATTTATCTTGACAGTAGCACGTAAATCAGTTCAAGGGTCAGAGGTAAATAACCAAGTACACTTGAGGCCTTAAAATTGAATTTGTGCCAGTTACTGAAACAGAAGTACAGGCAGACCTTATTTTATTGCCTTCTGTTTTACTGTGCTTTGCAGATACTGTGTTTTTTTTACAAATTGAAGGTTTGGGGCAATCTTGCATCAAGCAAGTCTATCAGTGCCATTTTGCTCACTTCATGTTTCTGTGTCACATATTGATAATTCTCACAATATTTCAAAGCTTTTTCATGATTATTCTCTTTGTTATGGTGATCTGTGATCAGTGATCTTTGGTACTGCTACGACTCACTGAAGGTTCAGATGATGGCCAGCATTTTTTAGCAGTAAAGTATCTTTAAATTAAAACATGCACATTTTTTTCGATATGATGCTGTCACACACAATAGACTATAGTATAGTGTAAGCATAACTTGTATATGCACTGGCAAACCAAAAAATTCATGTGCATGTGAATTGCTTGCGATGATCTGGAACTAAACCCACAGCATCTCCAGGGTACACCTGTTATTGAAATTGTTTGAGTTTTAATAATTGGCATATTTATCCACAGCTAACATATTGGCCTTTTTCTCAGTTTCTGATACTAAAGAAAACCTGATGAGCACATTCCCATACTTAAAACTTGTCAGTGGTTCCTGCTTATCCCCAGGAAAAAAATCCAACCCTTTTATCATGGCAAAGAAAGTTCTTCTAGACTTCCCTGGTGGTCTAGTGGTTAAGACTCCGTGCTCCCGGTGAAAAGAGGGGTGTGGGTTCAATTCCTGGTTGAGGAACTAGGATCCCACATGCTTTAGGCATGGCCAAAAAAAAAAAATAAGGTCTTCCTAATCCACCCCCTGCTCACCTCCTTAGTCTCTTCTCTCAATACCCCTGACTTCTGGCCCCAGCTAAGCCTCTGCCCTCTGGCACAAAGCCGCCAAGGGTCTCTGTCATTAGGGGCCCACGAGACCCTATCTTGAAACATCCCCTCCTGCCCTTACCTCTCCACCCTCACCTGGCTGAATGAGTCTAGCACATCTGTCTCCACTAAGATGTCCTCTCCTCCTCCAAGTTTTCTCACTCGCCGCCTGCCTCCACCTGGATGGGAGCCGCCCCTGTATAGTCCCATGGAAGCCCTTAGCATTTTCTGTGCTATGTTATGAATGCCTGTGGATTTCCCCAGCTCCCTCTCCACCTGCAAATTTCTGAGAGCAGAGCTCTTCACTGCTACATTCCCAACACCCAGCCATCCTGTCTGATATGTAGTAGATTCTTGATAAATATCTGTGATTGAATGTTATTCATACCCATATGATTTTTTTATATTTGTTGCTATACAGACTACAATTATGTATTCTGTTTATACATAGACTCTCTTTTAAAAGAAAAATCATTTGACTGCTCTGAGTCTTAGTTGTGGCACGCAAGGTCTTTAGTTGTGGCATGTGGGATCTAGTTCCCTGGCCAGGGACTGAACCTGGGACCCCTACATTGGGAGTGCAGAATCTTAACCTCTGGACCCAGGGAAGTCCTCCAACTCTGCCACTTAGAACAACCAAGTGACTCCTCTTTCCCCCACCCCAAGTTGATGCCTACTCCAGCATCACAAGGGTAGTCCTGTCCCCCCTTACACACACACCCTGCACCAAGTCTCAAGTCTGCTTTGTACAAACTTGAGTGTTACCCTGAGGAACTGGCTTTCATTCAGCAAGAAGGATGAGTCATTGGAAGTGTGTTTAAGACCAGGAGAGCATGAAATTACAACTCTGGGCCAAGATGAACATGCATGGATCGGCAGCACAAAAATCTGAGACTAAGGGAGATTTGTTAGGGAGCAGTGACTACTGGGGACAGGAATGGAGAAGAGGAGACTGTTCTGAATTGAGAGGAAGGATCTGGCCATTCATCAGATGTTGTTGTTGTTGTTTACTCACTAAGTCATTTCCGACTCCTTTGCAACCCCCTGGACTATAGCCCACCAGGCTCCTCTATCCATGGGATTTTCCAGGCAAGAAGGCTGGAGTGGGCTGCCATTTCCTTCTCCAGGGGATCTTCCTGGCTTGGGGATTGAACCTGTATCTCCTGCAATGACAGGTGACTTCATTACCACTGAGCCATCAGGGAAGTCCTGTTCATCACACATAGGGACCAAAAAGAGAAAGACTCAAAGTTGAGTTCAAACTCATGCGACTAGAAAATTGGAAGTCAGGTGACACCATTCACAGAAATAGGAACTATTGGAGGGGTTGCATGAAGTGTTTCATTTTTCAGGGAGGAGAGGTGTCCATTGGATCTGCTAACAATGTATGCAAGTTAAAAAGCTCAATTACTGGACTTCCCCGGTGGCTCAGTGAGAAAGAATCTGCCTGCCAACGCAGGAGACACAGGTTGATCCCAGATCTGAGAAGATCCCACATGTACTAAAGTGAAGAAGGGAATATAAGGCAACTAAGCCCATGAGCCGCAACTGTTGAGCCTTTGCTCGAGGCCGGGAACCACGACCTCTGGGCCCACGCTCCGCGCCCCAAGAAGCCACTGCAACGAGGGGGCCGAGAAGCGGGACAAGAGGAAGCCCTGCTCTCCGCAGCTAGAGAAAACCCACACAGCTGCAAAGGGCCAGCACCCCAAAATACACAGACAAATAAAATCAGATACATACACATAAAGCTCATACCTAGAGCACTGACACAGGATCCGCAACAAAGGGCCAGCACCCCAAAATACACAGACAAATAAAATCAGATATATACACATAAAGCTCAATTATTCAAACCTAGAGCACTGACACAGGATCCACTTTGACCAAAATGTATCGACGTTGTTGTGACCACTATGGCCTCACTTGCTCAGTGCTGTTTGGCTTAAATATCAGTTGCCTTATATTCTCTTCTTCACTTTAGTACATGTGGGTATTGGGTACTGAACACATTTCAAATTTTACTTCCCATCAGATGAATGTATCTACCTAAAAGATATTAAATATTTATTTTTTCTGCCCCGGGGAAAAACTCGATTATTCAGATAAGGATTACAGATAGCATGGGTTGCGATTGCTAGGTGCCAGTCACTTTACAGCATTTACTTCTTTCGTGCTTACTACAACATCCTGAGATCCACTGTGTGATTCTCCCCATTGTATAGATAAGGAGACTGAGGCTCAAGTCACTTGTCCACATTCACACAGCTTTTCTGGGTATCAGAAATGAGATCCGGCCTGCGCTCTGTGACCCCAATACCTCAGTACGGTGGAAACTGGGGCTCAAGAGAGGTCCTGAGCTCTCTGTCAACTCCAGAACCGTCAGCGTTAGGATGCTAATCAAGCGCTGTGATTGGACGAGGTTATCAAGGGAGGTAACATGCAGAGGAAAGAACTGAAAGTCAAGGACAGGAATGGAAGACTAAGATGAGAAGACAGAGGTGGAGATGAAACAGGAGCAGCAGAGAAGAGGAGTGGAGAGAGTAAAGCATCTTCGAAGAAGGTGGAAACATGTTCCAGAAGAGAGTGAGGATTACATCAAGCTCAGTATAGAAAGGTCAAGAAGGAAAAGTATTTTAAGGCTGTTGGGTTGTGTATTATTTGTTGATTGGCTGGGTTAATAGTCAGTATGTTACCTAAGTCTTCCCAGGCATTCGCAGGCAGAAAGCAGAGGAGTGCGGAGGAAGCAACTTGGGCAGCATCAACAGGTTTCATAGAATGGTACCAAGACCAGCACAGCAGGGTCAAGAGAAATTTCTGCTGCAGGTTCCATGCACCCAAGATGCAAAGCTGTGACATGTCAGGTGTTAAGATTGCTTGAAACCCACAGCGTATCACTCCAGCAGAGCTAAAGCCTCAGAATCGCTCTGGGTTAACAAATTAGCATTTAGTTGGAACACATAATCCGAGACAGACCTGACTCTTTTGTACCAAGGCCCCTAAGATCATTTGCCAAAGATCCAGCTCTTATTTCAGGCTCTCCTTTCAGCCTCTGGGGCACCAGCTAACATGGAGTATAACCATTCCTAGAACGAGCTAGAACTGCTGTTCCTCTAGAACCATTCACGTAATACTTTATGTGCAATGACAGAATTTACAAACCAAGATCATTGTCTTCCACTTTGCTAGTTGCTAATTAACCTTTCAGCTTGATATTCACATTTTCTGAAACTCAGGGTATTTCATATGATCTCTGCTAACACTGGCCTCTTTGAGAGAGGAGAGGATTCTTTCTGTTTCCTTGGTTAAATAATAAATGAACTGGTATCCAAGGTGTTAAAATTGAGCTCCCATTTGGGTCTTACTGGCTTCAAAGTATGTGTGCTGAGGAGGAGGGATAGGACATCCTGGTAGTCTTTAGAAATTGTAGGAGGTTAAAACTAGAGCAACATGAAATACCATCTCGCTCAAGGTCTTGTTTTGCAGATAAGCAAAATGAAGCCCAGAAATACGAAGCATGCATGTGTGCTAAGTTGCTTTAGTCGTGTCTGACTCTTTGCAACTCCATGGACTGTAGCCCGTCAGACTCCTCTGTCCATGTGATTTTCCAGGCAAGAATACTGGAGTGGGTCGCCATGCCCTCCTCCAGGGGATCTTCTCGACCCAGGGATCAAACCCACCTCTCTTTTGTCTCCTGCATTGGCAGGTGGATTCTTTACAACTAGCACCTCATGTAGGAAACCCAGAAATGTGAAGGGGTTTGCTCAAGGGCCAGAGCTGGTTACAGCATTAGAACCAGAGTCTAAATCTCTTATCATTAATCCAGTTCTCTTTCTACTCTGCTATTCAGAAAACAGTGTACCGATCCACAGATGTCCTCTGTGGCATTCCAGCATGTTAGCACCAAATACCATGTGCTATCTTCATAAGTACATACTTGTGCCTTAGACAAGAGAGAAGGGAAGGAAGCTGGCAGACAAGCTCTTCAAAATATACTGAGAAGACTCTGATGGCCTAGTGGAGGGTGGGAGGGAGGTTTAAGAGCAAGGGGATATATGTATACATATAGTTGAAGACAGAAAAGTGTGGAAAATTCTTAAAGAGATGGGAATACCAGACCACCTTACCCGTCTCCTGAGAAACCTGCATGCAGGCCAAGAAAAAACAGTGAGAACCAACATGGAACAATAGACTGGTTCAAAATTGGGAAAGGAGTATGTCAAGGAGTACATCAAAGCTGTATTTTGTCACCCTCCTTATTTAGTTTATGTGCAGAGTATATCATGCGAAATGCTGGGCTGTATGAATCACCAGCTGGAATCAAGATTGCTGGGAGAAATATCCATAACCTCAGATACGCAGATGATACCACTCTAATGGCAGAAATCAAAGAGAAACTAAAGGTGAAAGAGGAGAGTGAAAAAGCTAGCTTGAAACTCAACATTCAGAAAACTCAGATCATGGGCATGAAGTCCCATCACTTCGTGACAAATAGATGGGGAAAAAGTGAAAACAGTGACAGATTTTATTTTCTTGGGCTCCAAAATCACTTTAGACAGTGACTGCAACTATGAAGTTAAAAGATGTTTGCTCCTTGGAAGAAAAGCTATGACAAATCTAGACAACACATTAAAAAGCAGAGATATCACTTTACTGAAAAAAGTCCATATAGTCAGAGCTATGGTTTTTCAAGTAGTCGTGTGCGGATCTGAGAGTTGGACCATAAAGAAGGCTGAGTGCCGAAGAATTGATGCTTTTGAACTGTGGTGCTGGAGAAGATTATTGAGAGTTCTTTGGACAGCAAGGAGATCAAACCAGTCAATCCTAAAGGAAATCAACACTGAATATCCATTGGAAGGACTGATAATAAAGCTGAAGTTCCAATAATTTGACCACCTGATGCAAACGGCTAACTCATTGGAAAAGACCCTAACGCTGGGAAAGATTGTGGGCAAGAGGAGAAGGGGCGGCAGAGGATGAGATGATTAGATAGCACCACTGACTCAGTGGACAGGAGTCTGAGCAAACTCAAGAAGAGGGTGAAGGACAGGGAAGCCTGGCGTGCTACAGTTCCTGGGATTGCAGAGTCAGACACGACTGAGCCACTGAACCGTCAACAACAATAGCTGATTCACTTCATTATACAGCAGAATCCAATACAACATTGTAAAGCAATTACACTCCAATAAAAAAAAAAAGAGACATATTGAGCAGATACCCAAGGAGTTTCTTAAGAGGTAACATAAATTTTGGGGAAAGACCATCCAGGCTTTGGAATATTCACTCTTATTCAATCTTGGTTTTAATCCTTGCTTTGTCCTAACTTGTGATGCTGGAAAAGTTATTACTTAAAATCTATATTAGTTTTCTATTGCTGCTGTGACAAGTTACTACAAACCTAGTGGCTTAAGACCACACCTAGGTATGCGATTATAGCGCTAGAACAAGTCGAAAATGAGTCTTACTGATTAAAACCGAGTGTCAGTCAGCAGTGCAGTCTCCTGTAGGAGGCTCTCAAGGAGGTTCTTTCCCTCACTTGTTTCAGCATCTAAAGGCCTCCTGTATTCCCTGTGGCCTCTGCCTTTCATCATTTCAACCTCTTGGTTCTACCAGTACATCTCCCACAACTGACTTTGACCTTCTCCTCCCTCTTATAAGGGATGTTCTTACATCAGGCCTACCCACCCAGACAATTCCAAATAATCTCCTTGTCTCAATATTTTTAATATAATCACATCAGCAAAGTTTTTGTTGCTGTTGTTGCCAAATAAGACAACATGTTCATAGGTTCTGAGGATTAAGATGTGGACATCTTTTCGGGCCAGTGTTCTTTTTGTCTATTTTTATTGGACTATAGTTGCCTCACAATGTTATGTTAATAGCTTCTGCTTTACAGCAAAATGAATCAGCCACATGTATACATATACCCCCTATTCCTTGCATTTCCTTCCCATTTAGGCCACCACAGGGCATCAAGTAGAGTTCCCTATGCTACAAAATAGGCTCTATTAGTTAGCCAACCAGTCCATCCTAAAGGAAATCAGTCCTGAATATTCATTGAAAGGACTGGTGCTGAAGCTGAAGCTTCAATACTTTGGCCACCTGATGCGAAGAACTGACTCATTGGAAAAGACTCTGATGCTGGGAAAGATTGACGGTGGGAGGAGAAGAGGACAACAGAGGATGAGATGGTTGGATGGCATCACTGACTCAATGGATATGAGTTTGAGTAAACTTCAGGAGTTGGTGATGGACAGGGAGGCCTGGCGTGCTGCAGACCATGGGGTCTCAAAGAGTCAGACACGACTGAGTGACTGAGCTGAACTGAGTTATCTATTTTATTGTTGTTTAGCCGCTAAGTCATGTCCAGCTCTTTTGTGACCCCATGGACTGTCGCCCACCAGGTTCTTCTGTCCATGGGATTTCCCAGGCAAGAATACTAGAGTGAGTTGCCATTTCCTTCTCCAGGGGATCTTCCTGACTCAAGAATCAAACCCAAGTCTCCTGCATTGGCAGGCAGATTCCTTATCACTGAGCCACCAGGGAAGCTCCTATCTATTTTATACACAGTATCAATAGTGTATATATATCAATCCCAATCTCCTGGTTCCTCCCATCCTGCCCTTTCCCTCTTGGTTTCCATACATATGCCCTCTACGTCTGTGTCTCTACTTCTGCTCTGCAAATAAGATCATCTATACCATTTTTCTGGGTTGCACATATGTGCATGAATATATGATGCTTGTTTTTCTCTTTCTGACTTACTTCACTCTATGTGACAGTCTCTAGATCATCCATGTCTCTGCAAATGGCACGATTTCATTCCCTCTTATGCCTGAGTAGTATTCCATTGTATATATGTAGTATATTTTTACTCATTTCTTCATCAATGGACATTTAAGTTGCTTCCGTGTTTTGGCTATTGTAAATAGCGCTACAATGAACATTGGGGTACATACATCTTTTTGAATTATGACTTTCTCTAGGATATGCCCAGGAGTGGGACTATTGAGTCATGTGGTAGTTCTATTTTTAGTTTGTTAAGGGATGGGGGCCAATATTCTGTCTTCCACAAACTCTGAGGCTAATAGGTAACTTGAGAGATAATAATTCGCATTGAATATTGCTTAGATATCACTTCCCACAAAAAGACTCCCTTGGAACCCTAAAACTGGGTTAGACTTTCCTCCTATGTGCTCTCATAGCCATTTGGGCTCACCTCTTTGCCCTTATTATACTGAATTGTAATTTCTTTTTAAAAAACATATATGCTTATTTTGTCTTTTACAGTAGATCCTTGTCTGTTATCTATTTTAAATATAGCAGTGTGTACAGGTCAGTCCCAAACTCCCTAACTCTTCCTTCCCCCTGCCTGCTCCCTGGTAACTATAAGTTCATTCTCTAAGTCTGTGAGTCTGTATCTGTTTTGTAAATAAGTTTATTTGTATTTTTTTTAGATCTACAATATAAGCGATATCATAAGATATTTTTCTCTCTGACTTATTTGACTTAGTATGATAATCTCAGATCCATCTATGTTGCTTCCACAGGTGTTATTTTATTCTTTTTAGTGGCTGAGTAGTGTTTTATTGTGTATATATACCACATCTTCTTTATCCATTCATCTGTCCATGGAAGTATACGTTGTTTCCACATCTTGGCTATTGTAACCAGTGCTGCAGTGAGCATTGGGGCGCACGTATCCTTTTGAATCATGTTTTTCTCTGGATATATGCCCAGGAATGGCATTGCTAGAATATATGGTAACACTACTTTTAGGTTTTAAGGAACCTCAGTACTGTTCCCCATAGTGGCTGTACCAATTTACATTCCAACTAACAGTGCAGGAGTGTTCCCTTCTCTCTACACCCTCTCCAGCATTTATCATTTGTAGGCTTTTTGGTGATGACTGTTCTCACTAGTGTGAGGTGATGTTTCATTGTATTTACTGTACTTTAATTTCTTGATCACGAATATATCTTGCACACTAGACAAGAAAAGCTATGACAAACCTAAACAGCATATTAAAAAGCAGAGACTTCACTTTGCTGACAAAGGTCCATATAGTCAAAGCTATGGTTTTTCCTGTAGTCATGTACAGATGTGAGAGTTGGACCATAAAGAAGACTGAGTGCCAAAGAACTGATGTTTCTGGAATTGTGGTGTTGAAGAAGACTCTTGAGAGCCCCTTGAACTCAAGGAGATCAAACCAGTCAATCTTAAAGGAAATCAACCTTGAATATTCACTGAAGGGACTGATGCTGAAGCTCCAATACTTGGGCCATCTGATAGGAGGAGCCAACTCATTGGAAAAGACTCTGATGCTGGGAAAGATTGAGGGCAAGAAGAGAAGGGGACAACAGAGGATGAGATGGTTGGATGGCATCACTGACGCAATGGACATGAGTTTGAGCAAACTCAGGGAGATAATGGAGGACAGGGAAACCTGGTGTGCTGCAGTTCATGTGTCGCTAAAAGTTGGACGTGACTTAGCGAATGAGCAACGTAAGATAATACAACTCTGGAGAGTAAGAACTGTGCCCAATTTATTTTTGAGTCTCTGGTCCCCAACAATGTCCAGTGCTTCACAGTTGCCCAATCAATAATGATTGTACTGAGAATTAAATGAACACCATACAAATTGCCCAGTGGTATCTAAATTAAATAGGTATTCAGAAGATGAAGGATGCTTTTGTGAACATCCATTATGCCCAAGAAACCGGGAGAATTTCTACGAGTGACAAGTAAAATGTCTCCATCCCTAGTGAGAAAATGCAAGATCACATATCTTCTTCTAGCTTTGGGGTAATTAAACCCTTTGGAGCAATTAGTCAATGTCATGGTTCACATTTTCTGTTTTTATTTTAATGTTGTTTTGCCCAGAACCCAGCACATGTTTGCTGAAGGAAGAGTGTTGGCTGGTTTTCAGAGGTCAAGTGGGGCAGGAGCAGGTGGGAAGGAAGAAGCTATCGCCTGTATTTCTACACCCCAATGGGGCAGAGCAGAAATGCACCCTGGGTCTGTCTTTACCCCTTTAAGAGCTGTGTGCTTTGGCATCCGTTTCTTCTCATCTCAGTGGCCAGAATGGCTTTTCTCCTCTAAGACTCTCGCCTGGTCCAGTGGAGGGATGAGAAATGGGCAGCAATCCCAGTAGTGCTGGGCGGCCTCATGGTTCTGGAGTCACTACATTCTGTCTGGCCTCATGCAAGCCATTCCTCTTTCAATTCTGTGTCTATAAAATGCATGACTCACCTCTCAGATGCCAAGAAACTCAAAGACTTTGTGTTCCTGTCTTAAAGGGTAAAACTTAAATTTTTAAAAGCTGCTGTAGGCATACCTACCAGACTATCATTAGACGAAAGCTCATGTCAAGGCCAAAGCCAGCTTTGATTTTATTTCAAAGCCTGGAGCAAGAGACCTAGTGCCAGAACTTTCAAGGTAACTGCTGTTTAAAGTGGGCCTGCCCACCCTTCAGTTGGATTCAGATTCCAACATGTCCTGCTATCGGGGTGCTGATTCCCCTACAAGTACACAGAGCAGGAATTGAACCAGCAAGCTTGCCTTTCTAGCCAAGCAATAACATGTACTGATTGCACCCACAGTCAGAGCTGTGTGCCTAAATGATCTGCAGAAGAAATTTTTAATGATTTGTAATAAATGTAATGTTTATTGTTTTATTTCCACAAAAAGTATAACAAAAGAACAGATATTAAACCAAATTTAGAGGAGTTTTTAGCTGTGCAGCTTGTGGAATCTTAGTTCCCAAACAGGGATTGAACCCAGATCCTCAAAAAATGAACATTCAAAGTCCTAAGTACTGGACCACCAGGGAAGTCCCAAACCAAACCTACATTTGAATTCAACAAGACAGTCTTTTTGAGAAGAACAAAATGTAAAATCAGGCCACTCTGAGCTTCTTGAAGACCACATTTTAAATCCCTATTTTTAAAATGATTTATGCTGAAATAAATGTTAACTGGTTAATTAAGTATTCAAAATTAAGTATTCAATCACACACTGGTTCTATTGTCTGTTGCAAGGATCAAAGGGGACTGGAAGACAGTTTTCACCACCCATGGGCAAACAGATTAAAAAGATAGCAAACGGACATTGTATAAGTGAAAACAAATTCTCGTTTACATGTAATTCATACAGTTTGGAATATTGATCATTCATTCATTCACTGTCTCATTTTTATCCTTCCACATATATATTCTAAATATCTTCCATGAGACAACAAGGGAATGATGCTCAGTGTTCTTGTTCTTCCTGATCTTGTTTCCAACTCTTTTGTGATTCCATGAACTGTAGCCCACCAGGCTCCTTTGTCCATGGGATTTCCCAGGCAAGTGGGTAGCCATTCTCTTCCTGGCCTTATTAGGCAATAGATGGGCAATAATATGGACAATGCGGTGTCGTAAGTGCTGCTTTAGGGAAGCAAAGGGTACCACAGAGCCAAAGAGGATGCCAATCTGGTCTGGGGGTGACAGGGAGTTGGGCTCAACCACCAAAGACCACCTGCCTTCAGTCACATTATTTTGAAACGTGAGGAGCAGAGATGGGAAGGTACAGCAGACTATTCTAGAAAAAGAACTTGTCCCGTAGATCAGGAACCTTAACAATCAACAGGCTAGGAGTTTAATGAATGCCTCAGATTCAGAGATTTAGGACTGTGCTTTAACAAAGCCAGTAGAGACTTCCCTGTTGGCTCAGTGGCTAAGGACTCCATGCTCCCAATGCATGAGGCCTGGGTTTGATCCCTGGTCAGGGAACTAGATCCCCAATGCTGCAACTAAAGATCTCACATGCCACAACTAAGAGCCAGTGCAGCTCAACAAATAAATAATAATAATAAACCAAAGCCAATAATCCTCACATAAGAGACCTTTCACTTTGGATAAAGGCAACCCTATTATCATCAGCAATACTCCCAGCCTCTGTCCAGAGGGATCAAAGTCCTCTTCAGGGCCCTCTTTACTTTTGTGGGCTTTTGAAACTGTGGCCAACCAACACCCCACTTACTCAAGCCCTCTAAGAACCTTCCCCTCTAAAGCAAATGGGGTTCTCAAGAAGCAGGAAGTTTTCTTAGGAGAAGGGGAGTGAGGAAAGTAATATGGGACATAAGAAAACCCAAGCAAGGTCGGGTCTTAGCTGGAGGTGATAGTTTACAGTGAATGATGTCGGATTCATGATTTCTGAAGATGATTTAGCTTTGGGACCAGGAACCAGGCTTGATCACTCAAGAGCTTTAGTGTAGCAGTTTTATTAAAGTATAAAAGAAGACAGAGAAATCTTCTGACATAGACATCAGAAGGGCAGATGGAGAGTGCCCCCAACCCCAAATAGTCTTATCAAGGCCTTATATATTTTTACCAGACCCACTCCCACAATGGACTGCCCTGGTGGCTCAGACAGTAAAGCGTCTACCTACAAAGCAGGAGACCTGGGTTCAATCTCTGGGTCAGGAAGATCTCCTGGAGAAGGAAATGGCAACCCACTCCGGTATTCTTGCCTGCAAAATCCCATGGTTGGAGAAGCCTGGTAGGCTATAGTCCATGGAGTCGCAAAGAGTCAGACACAACTGAGCGACTTCACTCACTCACTCCCACAACATACATCTTAAATTAACAAGATTAGAGCTAACAATAGAAAGATCTTACCAGACCCACTCCCACAATATACATCTTAAGACAACTAGATTAGTTAGAATGTTCTTGTTAAGGAGAAATTATTCTCAAGCAAGATACACTCTTATATTGACTAAGATGAAGCAATGTAGAAAAAAACTCTTGTCCTTTTCTCCTCCTTGAGAGCCTCGGACCCCTTTCTCCTTCTCCAGGGCCCTGGACCCCTTCCTCCTTGAGGGCCCTGGGCTCCTTATCAACCTACCTAAGGATGAACTCTCTCAGAGGCTGACTTCAAGCTCATCCCTCCAGGCAGCTCTGGAAACCCCAAGTACACTATGCAGCCAATCCCCCTTAACACAAGGGGCGTGAGTTTTTGTGCCTGGGTGTAGACAGTCTGCTGAGAACGGGACGTGGCCTTGTGGGAGCCATGATTCTTGTTTGCTAGGGGACCATTCTCAGGAGAAGGGGCTGGGAGTTGTCCTCAGCCAGCCCTCACAGAGGCTGGGGCACAGAGGCTCCTGTGAGTAAAAGGGACCTGGGCAGGGCTTCCTTGCATCTATGATGATGAGCTCTGCTAACGGCTGAGTTGAGTCCTCACTGCTGCCTCAGGAAAGACCATTTCCCAGAAGGCAAGGGAGCTCCACCATGGAAGATGTGGACGCCACCAAGCATGTTTGTCCCCATTATGTGTCTGCACAACACCCAAAGCCTCTGCCTTCCCCCTCGCCCTTCACACCCAGCTTGTTTCGCTCCACTCTCTGTATCCTGCGCTGCAACCAGACTGTCCATCTCTCTGTCCCTTGAGCACACCCAGAGCTTCTCTCTTCATTAGCTTTTTCCTATCTGGAATATCCCCCCACTGTGATACGGTGGTGCTGTTTTCTAAGGTGAGGATGGAGTGGAATGATCTAAATGGGGAGGGCAGGGCAAGGGAGGATGTAAAAATCAGGACTTCTGTCTGAGGAACCTATTAGGTTTCCGAGTAGAACTGTAAAGATAGACACTTGGGTAGCTGAGTCTGGAGTCATGATTCTTAAAACTAGCCTGTATCAGATTCCCCTGGAGTGCTTGTTAAGACAGACTGCAGGGCCCTGCTCCCAGATTTTCTGATTCAGTAGGTTTGAGGTGAGACCTGAAAGTCTGCATTTTTAAACACGTTCCCAGGTGAGCTTGGTGGTCCTGGTTGGGGAACACACTTTGAGAACTGGTCTACAGTTCTAGGAGTAGGTCAGGCTAGATTTGGAATTGGAGACTTTGGAATACAGACAGCATTTAAGCCACAGGGTGATGGAGGATCATCTGAGATGGCACAAAACCCCAAGACTGATGTTACGGATTGAATTGTATCCCCCCTGCAAAAAAATTCACATGCTGAAGTCCTAACCCCTAGTACTTCAGAATGTGACCTTATTTGGAAATAGGACTGCTGCAGATATAATTAGTCAAGATGAAGTCACTCTCAGTTAAGTTGGGCTCTTCATCCAATATGATGGGTGCCGTTATCAAAAGGAGAAATTTGGACACAGATACCCACACACGGGTAGAATGCCATATGAAGGTGAAGGCAGAGATCTACAAGGTATGTGTGGATGCGTACTAAGTCACTACAATTGTATCCGACTCTTAACGACCCATGGACTGTAGTCTGCCAGGCTCCTCTGTCCATGAGATTCTCCAGGCAAGAATACTGGAATAATCTAAAATTCTTTGGTATTTTATACCTTTTTGAAATACCAGTAAACCTCCAGAAGCCGAGGAACCAACCCTGTTTTTTTTTTTCGTAAGTATAGTTGATTCACAATGTTATGTTAATTTATGCTGTACATATGTATAGCATACATATATATGTACACATATACATGTGTACATATATGTTCTTTTTCATCTTCTTTTCCATTATGGTTCATCACAGGGTATTGAACATAGTTCCTTGTGCTGAACAGTAGGACCTTGTTGTTTATCCATCCTATATATACTAGTTTGCATCTGCTAACTTCCCTCCCCGACTGCCCTCCTCCTTGCCTGTTGGACATCTTGATCTCAGACTTGTGGCCTTCAGCACTGTAAGACAGTACCTTTCTGTCGTTTAAGCCCCCCGGTCAATGGTAATTTGTTCCAGCAGCTCTAGAAAACTAATACAACTGGAATCCACCAAAATGGACCCAGTGGGTGAGGAGAAACCAGCAAAGAAACTATCAGTAGAAAACCCAGAAGAACCCAGGAAAACCCAGGAGAAATCCCAGGAGCCAGAGAAAGACCATGTTTAAGCAGGAGAGTGGTCATTTTGCCAAATGCTACAGAGAAGTAAAGTCAAATGAAGATAGAGAAATAACTGTTTGATAGGGCTGCAATTTTAAAAGGCAACGTGTTGTCTCTGATGACTTTGAGAGAACAATCTTAGTGGAAGGCAGGGGGTCCAGAGCCAGCTGGAGGAGCTAGAAGAGAGGAAGAGAGAAAAGGATGTGGACAGGTTTCTTGGGTGGAGCAGCCAAGCAGGTGGACCTTAGCTGGAGGAAAACGTAGGTTCTTTGGTAAAGAGAGGACTTGGAAATAACTTGTATGCACATAAGACACTTAGACTTTTAGTTTAGCTTCTACATTTAAACATTTAGTTTCTCTTTAGAAGGAAAAACTAATGATGCTGGAGAAAAGGAATGAAAGTCCTTGAGAAAACTAGAAGCCTTTCAGAAGGAGTAGGGTCTTCATTCAGGTGAACAAGGAGAAAGGCGGAGAATGATGAGGAGAGATTGAAATTCAGTTTCTTTTCTTGAGCTCTTAGTAACTGAACAGAATTTAAGCAAAGGAGATGTTAAAAAAAAAAAAAAAAACTTTTGACTAAATGATAAATTGTAGAATCCAGATGGAAAAAATGTGCGTATTGGGAGAGGGGGTGTGGAAGCGTAGAAGGGGAAACAGGCAAATTGTGTAGTTGGCAGTTGTAAAATGGCCATTCAGAGAAAAGATTTAAATAGCACCATTTACCAATCAAGGCTGGATGGTAGAACTGGAATTTTTTTCTTTTTTTTAATTAACTTTTATTGAAGTATAGTTGCTTTACAGTGTTATGGTAGTTTTTGCTTACAGAAAAGTGAATCAGCCAAACATATACATATATCCCTCTGTTTTGGATTTCCTTCCCATGTAGATCACCCTAGAACTTAAATATTGAGAGCGGCTACAGAGACCGAGACTCTAGATGGCTTGAGGTGCTGTCCCACGGCTGATTCTCTGACTGGCTCATCTGATGGGAAGGGTCGAGGTAAAGAGACATTTTGAAAATGGTTATCTGTGGTTGTTCAAAATCTGTCATTAATTTGAAGGAGGTAAATAGATACCCTTTAACTTCTATCTTGCCACCTACCCAGAGTTGAGGCCTTGCCTCTAGTGGAAGGGATTCTGGGAGTTCAGTAGCAGCATGACTTCGCCCTCTAGCAACTACTGACTTTTGGCCAATTACATCACGACCACCGCCAGCAGCATAATCGTCAATTGAATGCTTACTGTGTGCCAGGCACTGAGCTGAGTTCTTCAAGTAGATTATCATGTGTAATCCTTATGTAGAGCTATGAAGTTTGGACAATTAGCATTCACATACTGCTCTCAAAAGGAATGTGAGTCTCAGGGGATTAAGTCACGGGAACTGTGATACAGGTAAACTTGGAAACGACCCTGTCGCCAAAGGCTGCATTTACTCCTTAACCTTTCTGAGCCTCAGTTTCCTCGTCAAAAAATGAGACATTATAATAATAAGTTCCACACAGTAGTATTCCATAGGTTACATGACATCAGGCATAAAGTAGACAGTCCACAGGTTAGCTATTATTAGTAGATTTGAGCTATTATTACAACACTGTGTTTACATTTTAATAAAGGACTATAGAGAAAGAATGTGTGTGTTTGTGGAGTGTTTTGTATGTGTATGTGTGGGAGAGAGAAAGAACAGTAATAATCAGAAAGTCATAAATTTGAGATGGTGAATTTTGTGTGTTGGCAGAAGAGATTTTGTGTGGGCAGCTTTCCCATTATGCCTTAAACTCTATGATATACAAGTTCCTCAAGATGGTTTTAATTTTCAGGGCTGGGGATAATGAGGTGTATGAGGCACTAGATTCTGGTGTAATATTTAAAAGTAGGGGTCCCCAACCTCTGGGATCTAATGCCTGTTGATCTGAGGTGGAGCTGGTGTTATAATAACAGAAATAAAGTGCACAATAAATGTAATGAACTTGACTCATCTCGAAACCATCCCTGTTACGCTGGTCCATGAAAAAATTGTTTTCCACGAAACCCATCCCTGGTGCCAAAAAGGTTGGGGAACAATGCTAAAGGGACACAAACAGGGTTGAGGGTGGGAGCAAGGCTCAAGAGGAAGGATATATATATACAGTTATGACTGATACACACTGTTGTATGGCAGAAACCAACACAACATTGTAAAGCAATTGTCCTCGATTAAAAAAAATAAATTTAAAGAGACACAAACAATTCTGTTATCAAGATACATTATATATGTGGGTGTATTATATATATATATATATATATATATTTTTTTTTTTAACACCTCTGAATGAACTAGTTCTATAAAAGCATGAGTTTGTCCTATAACATTTAAGATGGATTTTCGGTATTTTAGCTCTTTACTAAGAGATACAATAGATGATTTCTCCTTTTTTGCCTCACTTTGCAAATTATTTAGAAATAGTATCCAAGTTTTATGGTTATTTCTGCCCAAAGAGGATTTAGAAATTCTATGGGGTTTTGGTTTTGAGATATACTTAAGATACAGCATTATATTAGTGTCAGATATGGCAAAGAATCTGCCTGCCAGCACAGCATACACAAGAGATGTGGGTTTGATTCCTGGGTTGGGAAGAACCCCTGGAGTGGGAAATGGCAACCCAGTCCAGTGTTCTTGCCTCAAAAATTCCATGGACAGAGAAGCCTCAGTTCAGTTCAGTCACTCAGTTGTGTCCAACTGTTTGCGACTCCATGAAGTGCAGCATGCCAGGCTTCTCTGTCTAACACCAACTCCCAGAGCCTGCTCACACTCATGTCCATTGAGTCGATGATGCCATCCACCCCCCCATGAACAGTATGAAAAGGCAGAGAAGCCTGGCGGGCTACTATCCATGGAGTCACAAAGAGTTAACCACCACTGAGCACATGGCACACACAGTTTCAGGTGTACCATATAATGATTTGATATTTGTGTTTATTGCAAAATGATCACCTCAGTAAGTCTAGTTAACATCCATCACTGGGCATGAGTTTGAGTAAACTCCGGGAGTTTGTGATGGACAGGGAGGCCTGGCGTGCTGTGATTCATGGGGTCGCAAGGAGTCGGACATGACTGAGCGACTGAACTGAACCGAACATCCATCATTACACATGGTTATAATTTTTTTTCTTGTGATGAGGACTTTTAAGATCTATTAGAAGCTTTCATTAGAAAAGACTCCGATGCTGAGAAAGATTGAAGGCAGGAGGAGAAGGGGACAACAGAAGACGAGATGGTTGGATGGCATCACTGACTCAATGGACATGAGTTTGAGCAAGCTCTGGGAGATGGTGAAGTACAGAGAAGCCTGGCATGCTGCAGTCCATGGGGTCGCAAAAAGTCGGACATCACTGAGCAACGGAACAACAAGAAGCACCTTTGAAGTTTGCAATACAGTACTCTAAATGACCCCAAGAACTGTAGCCCACCAGGCACCTCTGTCCATGGAATTCTCCAGGCAAGAATACTGGAGTGGGTAACCAACCCCTTCTCTAGGGGATCTTCCTGACCCAGAGATGGAACCCAGATCTCCTGCATTGCAAGCAGATTCTTTACCATCTGAGCCACCAGGGAAGCTATGCTGCTGCTGCTAAGTCACTTCAGTTTTGTCCAACTCTGTGCGACCCCATAGATGGCAGCCCACCAGGCTTTCCCATCCCTGGGATTCTCCAGGCGAGAACACTGGAGTGAGTTGCCATTTCCTTCTCCAAGGGAAACTACAGTCCCACTATTATCTATAGTCACCACTGTACATAACATCCTCAGGCCTTATTTATTTTATAACTGGAGGTTTGAACTTTTTAACTCCCTCAACCCATTTCACCCACCCCCACACCACACCTCTGTATCTATGAGTTTGGGGGTTTGGGGTTTTTCATTTTTCCTCATTTAAGATGCCTCATACAAGTGAGATCTTATGGTATTTGTCTTTCTCTGTCTGACTTTTTTCACTTAACATAATACCCTTAAGGTCCATCCATGTTGTTTCAAATGGCAGAAGTTCTTGCCTTCATTATGGCTAACATTCCATTGTGTATGTATACTTCATTTTCTTTATCCTTTCATCCATCAGTGAACACTCAGCATGCTTCTATGTCTTGGCTATTGAAAATAATGCTGTAATGAATATAGGGATGTGTGTATCTTTTAACTTAGTACTTTTATTTCATTCAGATATATGCCCAGAAGTGGAATTGCTGAATCACACGGTAGTTCCATTTTTAATTTTTTCAGGAACCTCCAAACTGTTATCCACAGTGGCTGCACCAATTTACATTCCCACCAACAGTACACAAGGGTTCCCTTCTCCACATCCTTGCCAAAACATGTTATTTCTTGCCTTTTTGATAATAGCTATTCTAACAGGTATGTGATATCTCATTGTGCTTTTTTTGTTGTTGAACTATAGTTGATCTGGGGCTTCCCCAGTGGTTCAGCAGTAAAGAATCCGCCTGCAGTAAAGGAGATGCAGGAGACAAGAGTTCGATCCCTGGGTCCAGAAGAACCCCTGGATGAGGGCATGGCAATCTGCTCCAGTATTCTTGCCTGGAGAATGGGGTCTACAAAGAATCAGACATGACTGAAGTGACTTAGCACACACACTTATAGTTGATTTACAATATTGTGTTAGTTTCTGGTGTGTAGCAAAGTGATTCCATTTACATATATACACATACTCTTTCTCATATTCTTTTCTATTATGGTATATTACAGGGTATTGACTATAGTTGCCTGTGCTATACAGTAGGACCTTGTTTATCTATTTTCTGTATAGTAGTTTGTATCACTAATCCAAAACTCCTTATTTATCCCTCCCCTACCCTTTTCCCCTCTGGTAATCTATGTTTTCTGTCTGTGAGTCTGTTTCTGTTTTGTCTTTGGAAAAACATCATTTTTGGGGGGAAAAAAGCCATTTTTAATTGGCCTGTTTGACTTTTTTTTGTCTTAAGTTATATGAGTTTTTAATATATTTTGGATATTATTCCTTTATCAAATATCTGACTTGCAAGTATTTCCTCCCATTCAGTGAGCTGCATTTTCATTTTGTTAAGGCTTTCTTTTGCTGACTAGAAGTTTAATGTAGCTCCCTTGTTTGTTTTTGCCTTTGCTGCCTTGGCTTTTGGTGTCAAAACCAAAGAATCTTCACCAAAACCAATGACAAGGAGCTTTCCACCTATGTTTTCTTCCTGGACTTCTACAGGGCTTATATTTGGGTCTTAAATTCATTTTGATTGATTTTTTGGTATGCTTAAGTTTTAATATTTTGTACGTGGCTGTCTAGTTTTCCTATCACCACTTATTGAAGAGATTGTCTTTTCCTCATTATATATTCTCCAGCTCCCTTGTAGTAGGTTCATTGGCCATTTTTCATGATTTTCTTTCTGGGTTCTCTATTCTCTTTCACTGACCTAAGTGTCCAATTTTATGCCAACATCATACTGTTTTGCTTACTATAGCTTTGTAATATTGTTTGAAGTCAGGAAAAGTGATGTCTCCAGCTTTGTTCTTCTTTCTCAAGATTGTGTTAGCTATTCGGGATCTTTTGTTGTTCCATACAAATTTTAGGATTGTGTTTTCTATTTCTGTGAAAAATGTCATTGGAATTTTGATAAGGATTACATTAAAGCTGTAGATTACTTGAGTAGTATGGAATTAATAAGATTAATTCTTCCAATCAGTGAGCATGGAATATCCTTCCATTTATTTGTGTCTTCATCAGTTTATTTCATCAGTGTCTTGTAGTTTTCAATATGCAAGTCTTTCATCTCTTTGATTAAATTTAGTCCTTTATTCTTTTTTGATGTAGTTGTAAATGAGATTGTTTTCTTGAACTTCCCTGTGGGTCCAGTGGCTAAAGACTCCACACTCCCAATTCAGGGGACCTGGGTTTAATCCCTAATCAGGGAACTGGATCCCACAGAGCTAAGAGGTTGTGTGTGCAATTAAAGATCTTGCGTACTGCAATAAAGATCAAAGATCCTATGTGCCACAACTAAGACCCAGCACAAATAAATAAATATTTTTAAAAATAAATGAAGTCTTCTAATTTAAAACAAGTTCTTAATAATAATAACTCTTATTTACACTCTCATGCCAGCAAGCATATTAAACAGTTCTAGAATATTTCCAGACCTTCACTGACACACCAATAAAAGATTCATGTTCCTAGCTTTATATATTTTTTCTCTGAATGCTTTATAACAGGTCATCATTATCCAGCTTTGATAACGTCAGAAAATATAACACTACCGAAAAATTACAGGAAAAATTCTCTATAAAATGACTAGCTGATAACGTGAGCCTTGGACAATCCCCCCAAACTACACAATGACACAACATGATAAAGCTATATAATTAAGTTTTTTATGCACAAAGTGTTTCATAATATACTGTTCAACCATAGAAATCATGAAGGGAGTGTGGGGAAGGCCCATTCAACCATGGAGTAGCTCTGACCCATGTGAGAGCTCCGTTGCTATTCACAGGAATTGTGTCTCTCTTCGCTAATATGCGCATTGGAAAACAAAGGATATTTACAGGAATTGTGTGCTCATCAGGATGATGGTACCCTGTCATACTCAGCAGCATTGTATTGAACCCTGGTACTTGAGAGAAAAACCAAAATTAATTCCCAATAAGGCTAATTGGAATCTAGACCTCATTAGAAAGTTCCTTCTCCCTTTGGTCATTCTTTAGGGCTCAGAAATGTTCATAAGCAACACTGCAGCTGCCTTTGCTGCCTCTGAGAGAAACACAGAGAAAATGAAAGAAAGAGCTTTGCATTTGGTTTGTGATGGAGAACAACTGTTCCTCGAAAGGGAACTGCCCCCACTGCCTATCAATGGTCTGGCCTGGGGCAGGTCGCTCACTTGTGCACTCAGTTCTCCCACCATGGAAAGCACCTCATGGTGGGCTTTTGTACAGAGTAAAGAAATCAAGGCAGGCGAAGCACTTAGAATATATGTAGCACACAGGAAGTGCTCAATAAATGACAGCTATTACTAGCTATTAGGGATTGGCTACCTAAGCCTAACTAAGGGGAAAGCTGAAGGCAATGCAAACTTAGATTAACAAGTGTGGCAAAACAGATAATAACTAGAGGGGATGCAGATTATATCTACCTTTCTCTCACTCCAGCTGAGGATAAATTTCGGGGTTTCCCTGGGTACCATCCTTGGTTATTTCACATGCTCTCAGGGGATTAATGACTCCCAAATTTTGAGTTCCAACCCTCAGCTCTGGGCATGTTTCTCCCAGGTTCCTACAAGCACCTCAGATTCAACACATCCCAAACCCGAGGGATCACCTCACTCTCCCCAGCTCACCAAACCTGCTTCCCCAGTGTGCCCTTGGCTGATGTAATCTCATCATCTCTGCTTCACCCAAGCTCTGGACTCTTATCTCTCTGGGCAACCTTCAGCCAACCTGCCCCACACTTCATCAGTAACCAAGTCCTACCAGTTTTACTTCTTAAAGATTCTTCAAACTGACCCTGACTCTCTCTCTCTGCGACCTTTGCCCCAGGCCACAACTTCATCCAATTCACCTGGTCTCCCTGCCTCCAAGTGCATCCTCTCAAATCACCACCTTGCCCTATCACCTACCTCTCATTAAAATGTTCAGGGACCTCTTCCCACTTAAATGTCCAGGCTTCTAACCATGACTCCAGAGCTTCCTGATCAGGCCCTGGCCCATCACTATGACTTATTTCTCTGACTGCACTTTGTTTTCTAGCAGCACTGGAGTGCTATATATCCACAGAATGTTGCTTTTCAGGTCCATATCTGGGCTCCTGTGATTCCCGGTACTTGTGAGGCCTGCCTCCCCTTTATCTAACTCAGATCTAGTGACATGTCCTCCAGGAAGACTGGCCAGATCTTCCTCTCTCTCAAAGTGGATTAGATCTCCTTCCCCTGAGAGACTTTGTCTTTTATGCAGCAAATCATCACACCTGCTACAGAATGTAGTAATTAGGTGCTTCCCTCCCTAGACTGGGAGCTCCTTGAAGTTAGGAAATGCTGTATCTTATGCATCTTTGTACCCTGAGTGCTTAGTGGAGTGCCTGGCACTCTGTAGGCACTTAGTAAGTAAATACTGAATGAATTAACATTTATCAATCCCCTCAGTACCCCAGGACTTCCTTGGTGGCTCAGATAGTAAAGAACCTACCTGCAATAGAGGAGACCTGGATTTGATCCCTGGGTCAGGAAGATCCCCTGCAGAAGGGAAGGGCAATCCACTCCAGTATTCTTGCCTAGAGAAGTCCATGGACAGAGGAGCCTAGCAGGCTACAGTTCATGTGGTCACAGAGTCAGACACAACTGAGTGACTAACACTTCAGTACACCAAGAGACGGAGTATCATTTGAAGAAACTAGATTAGTATAATAGATGGTTCCCTATTGTTCCCTATTATACAGGATACAGTTATCAAGACCATCCCCAAGAAAAAGAAATGCAAAAAAGCAAAATGGCTGTCTGAGGAGGCCTTACAAATAGCTGTGAAAAGAAGAGAAGTGAAAAGCAAAGGAGAAAAGGAGAGATATACCCATTTGAATGCAGAGTTCCAAAGAATAGCAAGGAGAGATAAGAAAGCCTTCTTCAGTGATCATTGCAAAGAAGTAGAGGAAAACAATAGAATGGGAAAGACAGAGATCTCTTCAAGAAAATTAGAGATACCAAGGGAACATTTCATGCAAAGATGGGCTTGATAAAGGACAGAAATGGTATGGACCTAACAGAAGCAGAAGATATTAAGAAGAGATGTCAAGAATACACAGAAGAACTGTACAAAAAAGATCTTCATGACCCAGATAATCACAATGGTGTGATCACTCACCTAGAGCCAGACATAACTGGAATGTGAAGTCAAGTGGGCCTTAGAAAGCATCATTATGAACAAAGCTAGTGGAGGTGATGGAATTCCAGTTGAGCCATTTCAAATCCTGAAAGATGATGCTGTGAAAGTGATGCACTCAACATGCCAGCAAATTTGGAAAATTCAGCCATGGCCACAGGACTGGAAAAGGTCAATTTTCATTCCAGTCCCTAAGAAAGGCAAAGACAAAGAATGCTCAAACTACCACACAGTTGCATCCATTTCACACGCTAGTAAAGTATGCTCAAAATTCTCCAAGCCAGGCTTCAGCAATACGTGGACTGTGAACTTCCAGATGTTCAAACTGGTTTTAGAAAAGGCAGAGGAACCAGAGATCAAGTTGCCAACATCCACTGGATCGTCGAAAAAGCAAGAGAGTTCCAGAAAAATATCTACTTCTGCTTTATTCGCTATGCCAAAGCCTTCGACTGTGTGGATCACAATCAACTGTGGAAAATTCTGAAAGAGATGGGAATACCAGACCACCTGATATGCCTCTTGAGAAATCTGTATGCAGGTCAGGAAGCAACAGTTAGAACTGGACATGGAACAACAGACTGGTTGCAAATAGGGGAAGGAGTACATCAAGGCTGTATATTGTCACCCTGCTTATTTAACTTATATGTAGAGTACATCATGAGAAACACTGGGCTGGATGAAACACAAGCTGGAATCAAGATTGCCAGGGAAAATATCAATAACTTCAGATATGCAGATGACACCACCCTTATGGCAGAAAGTGAAGAAGAACCAAAGAGCCTCTTCATGAAAGTGGAAAAGGAGAGTAAAAAAGTTGGCTTAAAGCTCAACATTCAGAAAACTAAGATCACATCATCCGGTCCCATCACTTCATGGCAAATAGGTGGGGAAACAGTGGAAACAGTGGCTGACTTTATTTTCTTGGGCTCCAAAATCACTGCAGATGATGACTGCAGCCATGAAATTAAAAGACACTTACTCCTTGGAAGGAAAGTTATGACCAACTTAGACAGCTTATTGAAAAGCAGATATATTACTTTGCCAACAAAGGTCCATCTAGTCAAGGCTATGGTTTTTCCAGTGGTCATGTATGGATGTGAGAGTTGGACTGTAAAGAAAGCTGAGCGCCAAAGAATTGATGCTTTTGAACTGTGGTGCTGGAGAAGACTCTTGAGAGTCCTTTGGACTGCAAGGAGATCCAACCAGTCCATCCTAAAGGAGATCAGTCCTGAGTGTTTGTTAGAAGGACTGATGTTGAAGCTGAAACTCCAATACTTTGGCCACCTGATGTGAAGAACTAACTCACTGAAAAAGACCCTGATGCTGGGAAAGATTGAAGGCAGGAGGAGAAGGGGCCGACAGAGGATGAGATGGTTGGATGGCATCGCTGACTCAATGGACATGAGTTTGAGTAAACTCCGGGAGTTGGTGATAGACAGGGAGGCCTGGCGTGCTGCAGTCCATGGGGTTGCAAAGAGTCAGACATGACTGAGCAACTGAACTGAACTGATGATTCCCTACGGTGAAGGGAGGCACTTCAAACACTGAACAGGCAATACAAAATAGCAGATATTTCTTTTCAGACCTGCAGAAGATGAAATAGAAAACAGGAACCCAGGGATGGAGGGCAGGGAAAGGTCAGTAATGACCTGGGGGAGGGTCAGATCCGAAGAGAGCTGCCCAGATGGACAGGTCACAGATTAGCTACCTTGTATATCACGTATTCCCTAGTGGCTCAGATTGTAAAGAATCCACCTGCAATGCATGAGACCCAGGTTCCACCCCTGGGTCGGGAAGATCCCCTGGAGAAGGGAATGGTTACCCACTCTAGTATTCTTGCCTGGAGAAATCCATGGACAGAAGAGCCTGGCAGGCTACACAATCCATGGGGTTGCAAAGAGTCGGACAGGACCGAGTGACTAACTTCGCATATCACAGTGCTATTGGTTTATAAGCCACCAAAGCCACCAAACCAAAGGGAAAGTGAAAGGACCCTTCAGTCACTGAGCTAGTGTTTATTGAGCATCTATTAAGGAGGCAGGCACTGGGGATACTGCAGTGAACCAAAGAGGCCTTGTCTCTGTCATCATTGAACTTACCAGGCAGTGGGAAGACAGAAAATACCAAAGTAAGCAAAGAAATATATAATTACGTATGGTAATTAGAACTGTAAGGGGGCTAGACAGGATACTGTGAGAGAAAATAGCAATAGGGCAGGGAGGGTCTATCTAAGGATGTGGTTTGTTTTGTTTTTTTAAGGAAGTTCCTTTTATTTATTTTTAAAGTTTTTGGACCACACCACATGCCGGGCAGGGTCTTAATTCCCTGAGCAGGGCCAGAACCCATGGCCCCTGCAACATGGATTCTTATCCACTGGACTGCCAGGGGAGTCCCAACAATGTGGTTTTTAAACTGAAGTAGACAAATGTTTCCCTGGTGGCTCAGTGGTAAAGAATCCACCTGCCAATGCAGGAGACACAGCCTAGATCCCGAGGTTGGAAAGATCCCCTGGAGAAGGAAATGGCAACCCACTCCAGTATTCTTGCCTGCAAAATCCCATGGATGGAGGAGCCTGGTGGGCTAGAGTCCACGTGGTCACAAAAGAGTTGGACATGACTTAGCGACTAGACAACAAAAACAGACAAGGACAGGAAGGAGCAGGAGAAGGAGCAGTCCAGGAAACGGGCCTGGGGCCTGAGCAAGGAATGAAAAGAGGCCAGTGCAGCCTCGAAAAGCTGGGCAAAGAAAAACAAGTCCTGCCAACATCCAACATCTGCCTGGGAGGCAGGCAAAAGCAGAACAGGTGGGGTCAGGTCAGACGGGTCAGGAGTTTAGATTTTGTTCTACGTACCATGATCAAGGAAGAGTTTTAAGAAAGGGAATGATGGGGTGTGATTTACATTCATAGAGAACCAGCTAGGATGCTAGGGACAGACAGGAGTGGCAGGGAGTTTTGGAGTCAGGGGGGGTCGTGACTATTGAACTCTTCTCTTTAGGAAACATTATCTTTTATCTCATTTTATAGCTGAGGAGACTGAGATTCAGAGCTGGGAGGCAGACCCAAGTCTGTTCTCTCTCAGAGAGGGAACTTAACCCCCCTGTTGCCTATTCTGTAACCCTTGTGCTCAGTTACGCAAAACTTCAAGGTTGGCAAAGATTAAAAAGGGTGATAATATCAATTTTTGGCAAGGGAACAGGGGAAAAGTGAGTTTTCAACCACTGTAGATGGGAAAGTAAATTGGTGCAGTCTTTATAGAGGAGAACCCCATGCCTTAGAGATGTGTGCCTTAGAGCCCCCAATTCCATTTTTAGAATCTTAAAAAGATAAACCCAATACTGAGCCAAAATGTTTGAGCAAGTCTTACTTATCAGTATTTGTAATAACAAAATAGGGCATTGATAAAATAGACTTCAGTACTGTGCAGTTAATAACATGCAATGTTACTGCATGGACTCTACAATATATTTATATTAACTGGTGATAAAATTGGGCTGCCGAAAGAGGTAAAGTGTGATTTCATTTTCACAAAATGTTTATGTTTCTATGTATATATAATGTTTATATATGTTTATATATAGAGAAAACTTTCTGGAAGGATCTATATCCAAATATTAAGAGTGCCTATAGTCAGGGCGGAAAAAATTTTCCTTCTCTCCTTTTAGGTTCTGTGGCTGGTCTAACAACAACAAAAAAATGACGTAAGGTGGATTAACAGGAGAAAGACAAATTTAGTTATGTACACACTGGAGTCCTACAAAGACAATAAGACTCAAAGACAGGTGGGGTGGTTGATGCTTATAGGCCACCCTGAGCTAAGGAACAGCTGGATGGGGGCCTGAGGCTTCAAAGGGGAGGCGGGTCATTCACAGGAAGTACTAAGAGCAGATGTCTGGTAATTACATGTTTGCCCTGAGACATAGCAGGTTTTTCAGATATAAAGTTACCTCTGGTACTAGCTCTCCTTATGGGCCTTCCAGCACAGGGGGTACAGGTTCAAACCCTGATTAGGGCGCTAAGATCCCACCCATATGCCTCACAGCCAAAAAGCCAAAACACAAAACAAAAGCAATATTCTAACAAGTTCAATAAAGACTTCAAAAGTGGTCCACATTTGAAAAAAAAAAAAAAAGAGCAAGTGGTGGTAAAAGTTTCCTTGAGTCTGCTGCATCTTGATTGCCTTCAGCTCAGAATAATCCATGTGCCAAAGTGACACATTTTGGCGGTGCTTGTTCGGAACCCCTTCACTGTCTCCAAAACATGGAGAAATCTGGGGAGTTTTAGAGTTGTTGCTGTTGTTTTTTATGCACAGTATCTAATTTTTTGTAGATCAAAAATTTTAAGTTTTTTATTGAAATAGGGCATGTGTGTGCTGTGCTTAGTCACTCAGTTGTGTCCGACTCTTTGTGACCCCACAGACTGTAGCCCCCCAGGTTCCTCTGTCCGTGGGGATTCTCCAGGCAGGAATACTGGAGTGGGTTGCCATGCCCTCTTCCAGGGGATCTTCCCAACCCAAGGATAGAACCCAGGTCTCCCTCATTGCAGGCGGATTCTTTACCATCTGAGCCACCAGGGAAGCCTGAAATAGGGCATATGTTCAGAAAAGTGCACACATCTTATTCTCAAAACGAGTGAGTGATAAGCTGATCAGACCCATGTTAATAACACACAGATCAAGGGAACATTCCCAGACCCCAGAAGCCCCCTCTGTTGAATCACCTAGAATCTACTGTGTTGAGTTCACCTTCCTCCACTTCACATTATGTCTCATGCGATTCTTTCATGTGGTTGCACTGAATTGAGATACATTAATTAATTGCTTAAAATCTTAGCATGTTAATACCTTATCTTTTTCTAAATATGACACCTTAGGAGGATAATCATCAGCATTTTTTGTCACCTTATAAAGTGTTTTCTATGGATACTGGCTCCAAGCATTATTGTTTTCCTCACTTAATAGACAAAGGACCTGGGCACAGAGTTTAATTTACCTTCCTCTGGATCATACACAAAGCCAGGAGGTGGCAAAGCCAGGACAGGCTCATATCTAAATCTGTGCCCTTTCTGCTCCACTTCCTGGGATTAAGAGCAAAGGCAGCAGTGGAATAACAGAAAGGAAGCGCTTTGCTCACTATTAGGCTCTTGAGACATTGAGACAATTACCTGGGAGAGTTCTTTAATCTCCTTTTCTGAAAACCATTCAGAAGAGAATACACAGACCCTTCTGATTCAGAAGGTGAAGGTCCCATCAATATTCAACCAATTTCAACATACATTATTTCTGGAGAGAATTTCTTTTGCTAATAATCTGTGAGAGCAACTTTTCTCGCTTTACATTATACTATAATCATGGTATAATCCATGTATACTTATCATGTGGATTTTATGTTTGCCTATGTCCATTCTGCTTTTTGAACAACATTGATTATAGTCTCTTAGCAATCACATACAGGCAGTTCACTTTGCTGGGAGCCAACACACGAGACGGGCAAGGCAGATCAGGTTTTCAGGGGTTTCAAAAAGGCCAGCTCACGAGATCCCACCCATGACAAGGTCACGAGGAGAAAGCCTGACAGGCAAGGCAGATCAGGTTTTCAGGGATTTCGAAAAGCTGCCCCCGGCACTCACCTTAAAGATGATATCTGTCTTTATGATGTCTGCCTCAATGGACTACTCCCTAATTTCTGTGACACAGGCAGAAGGCCTTCCCCGATCTCTTCCCAAATAAGAATCAATTTAGAACTTTAATCAATAAGTTTCCCAGGTGGTGGTATTTTATGAGATTATTCAGGGTGAAAGGAGTATTTTAATTTAAACTCCTTTGCTGGTAGTTTGTTAGTCAAATGCATTTATGCCCTTGGTACTAATATGCATGATTGCTTATAATGTCCTAATCATAAAATAGCATAAAGAACCTGATTATATAAAAGCCCTAATAGACATATAGCCTTTTTAAGGGGTAAAGGAGTCCTATTAGAAAACATAAGAAAAATTATTCTATAGGTGGTTATTGGGTTGAGATTTGCTTGCTGTGTTTTGCTTGCTGTGTTTTTGCTTTTAATGTGCTAAGGTTGTGTTATAGAAACCATTGTTAATATAGTTAAAGATCTAGAGAAATAAGGACTTAGCCCTAGTGTGGTAACAATGAGATGGTTGTTAATTGTCAGCCAGGAGTGCTAGGCAGAAGCTGCCTCACCAAAGTCGCAGAGTCAGTATGGGGTAAACTTCTTAGATAAATGCAACTGACAACTTTTGTAGAAGGATTAATTTTTGTATTAACAAGAATATAATTCTACTCTGTACTATTTCCCTATAAGACTGTTACCTTTCAGTTAAGGTCACCATAAAAAAGGAAAATAGGTTTACATTCACCTGACCTGCATAAACTGTTAATAGCCCCAAGGCCAGAAGATCATGTGCTAAGAATTACTATAGAATTAGAAAGCAAAAAACATCCTGCTTTTCCTAAAAAACAAAGTGATGTAATACTAATCCTGTGTAATCATGAGTAAGCATCTTGTACCTTGAAAACGTTCTGTGAAAGGGTATAAAACCGGTTGTCAAAAAGTAAAACACAGACTTGACCCTATCAAGGCTGGTCTCACGTGTCTTCTCTCTCTCTCTCGCCGACGCCGTTCATCCTGAGGGTACTCCCTGGATCCTGCCGAGGCTGGACCCCGGCATGTACAGTCAAAAATCTGGTGACTGCAGGACTGGGGTAGAACTCAGGTCTTCTGGCTCAAGGGTCTTTGAACTTCACATCAGTACATAAAGTGAGAAAATCCATTTCTACTTGGAAGCATAAACGATGTTGTCCTGATTAATAAACCCGTAAACATGGTTTGTTTGCTTTCAAGAAAGTAGAACTGCCTAGACTTTATGTAGCATACAATCATATTTCACTATAAAATCCATAAAGATCCTTCTGTAAAATTCTGTGATTCTATGCAACTTCCTAAATCAGTCCTGAATATTCACTGGAAGGACTGATGTTGAAACTGAAACTCCAATATTTTGGCCACCTGATGCAAAGAGCTGACTCATTGAAAAAGATTCTGATGCTGGGAAAGATTAAAGGCAGGAGGAGAAGGGGACGACAGAGGATGAGATGGTTGGATGGCATCACTGACTCAATGGGCATGAGTTTGAGTAAACTCTGGGAGTTGGTGATGGACAGGGAGGCCTGGGGTGCTGCAGTCCATGGGGTCACAAAGAGTCGGACACGACTGAGTAACTGAACTGAACTGATGGGACTTCCCTGGTGGTCCAGTGGTTGAGACTCTAAGCTCCCAATGGAGGGAGAATGGGTTTAATCCCTGGTTGGGAAACTAAGATCCCACATGCTGCATGTCCAATAAATATATTGAAGAAGGAATTCATAGGGCCTGAACTCCATCTCAGGCCTGTCCGTGCTGGCTGTGCTCGACTGCCTCTCCAGTGGACTCTGAACTCTCTGCTTAGTGCCTGTGAGGACAACAATGGAAGGATAAGACCCCCTCCAGACAAAGGAATCTTGAAGATCACATCCAGGCTACTCATTGCCTAAGAGGAAGCATACCGTAATCACACCTGTCTCCGGACAGGTCATAAACTTTTTCGTATCTGTCAGGATGTAACATAGGCTTATCGATTATTAACTGGTTGGAATGTAACTGTGGGCTTATTGACTATTGACTGTTTAAGACACGTACACATGGGGTAGGTGGTGGGTTTAGTACGGGTTTAGACACGTACACATGGGGTAGGTGGTGGGTTTAGACACGTACACATGGGGTACACATGGGGTAGGTGGTGGGTCTGGACACGTACGCATGGGGTATAAAAGATTTTCACAAATGCTGGACGGGGTCCTTGGCTAAGAGGAGACTCTGCCTTGGGCCCGCCGGCGTAATAAACTGCACTCCACTATCTGCATTGTCCTTCTGAGTGAGTCTGTTTCCCGGAAAGCGTGGCTATAACAATATAAAAATATTTTTTAAGTTAGAAAAAAATCCTATGATTCTAGGTGTCTGTGAAATGAATTTTGTGAAATGAATGTTACAATCTAGTACACTTTGTAGAACCTTCAAAAGAAATTAGATTAATTAATAGAGAAAACAAAGACTTATCACTTCAAATATTTACTTCAGCACTATCACCAGTAACCTTGTCTTACAGGTTAATGTCAGCCCTTAAAAGCTGAAGTGAGGTAACTGAACGGCTGGTCTGAAATCCCCTATTCCTTCTTCCCCATGCTCTACTCCCCTTTCTGTGGATATTCTCCTATTTTGTGTTAATTATGGAAAAAGCACAAATAAGAAATTCATGTCTGCTGTCTCTCTACCTCTGAATTTAGCACCGGATGCTTGCATGTGGGAGAATTTAGGAGACACACCTACCCCTTCCCGGGTTAACTTTCTGGAATTTGAAAATGGGATGGTCTGTTTTCCTGACAAAAGGACAGTATTTGCAGGTCAAAGGATAACTGATAAGCCTATTTATTTTCCCCGAGACCTTGGCCAGGCAGTTCCCCTTTCTTAACTCTCCTGGTCAGCCTGGACCCATCCTACTGGGCAGGCTGTCTATGCCTTCTCTGTGAGAGCCTCTGAATCTCTATCTTCATAGTTACTTTTTATAAACAGACACGAAGGGGGAATCTTTATTTTTATTTTTGATAATTAAAAAATTTACTGGAGTATAGTTAATTTACACTGTTGCATTAGTTTCAGATGTACAACAAAGAGAATCAATTATATACACATATATATCCACTTTTCTGGGTTTTTTTTTAAGATTCTTTTCCCATGTAGCCCATTACAGAGTATTGAGTAGAGTCCCTTGTGCTATACAGCAAGTTATCATTAGTTATCTGTTTTATATATAGTATTGTGTTTATGGGGGCTTGAAATAGCTCAGCTGGAATTCCATCACCTCCACTAGCTTTGTTCATAGTGATGCTTCCTAAGACCCACTTGACTTCACAACCCAGGATATCTGGCTCTAAGTGAGTGATCACACCATCATGGTTATCTAGGTCATAAAGATCCTTTTTGTATAGTTCTTCTATGTATTCTTGCCACCCTTTTTTAATATCTTCCACTTCTGTTAGGTCCACACTGTTTCTGTCCTTTATTGTGCCCATCTTTGCATGAAATGTTCCCTTAGTATCTCTAACTTTCTTTAAGAGATCTCTAGTCTTTCCCATTCTATTGTATTCCTCTATTTCTACGCATTGTTCACTTAGGAAGGCTTTCTTAACTCTCCTTGCTATTCTTTGGAATTCTGCATTCAGGTGGGTATATTTTCCCTTTTCTCTCGTGCCTTTAGTTTCTCTTCTTTTCTCTGCTATTTCTAAGTCCTCCTCGGACAACCATTTTGCCTTTTTGCGTTTCTTTTTCTTAAGGATGGTTTTGATCACCGCCTCCACATTTCTTCAGGCACTCTGTCTATCAGATCTAATCCCTTGTATCTATTTGTCACTTCCACTACGTAATCCTAAGGGATTTGATTTAGGTCATACCTGAATAATCTAGTGGTTTTCCCTGCTTTCTTCAATTTAAGTCTGAATTTTGCAACAAGGAGTTCACGATATGAGCCACAGTCATCTCCTGGTCTTATTTTTACTGATTGTATAAAGGTCTTACTTGTCTCCTGAGAAACCTGTATGTGGGTCAAGAAGCAACAGTTAGAACCAGATGTGGAATGACTGGTTCAAAACTGGGAAAGGAGTATGACAAGGCTATGTATTGTCACCCTGCTTATTTAAATTTTATGCAGACTACATCATGTGAAATGCCGGGCTGGATAAACCACAAACTAGAATCAAGATTACTGGGAGAAATATCAACAATCCCAGGTATACAGATGATATCACTCTAGTGCTGGAATCAAGATTTTCAGAAGAAATATCAATAACCTCAGAAACACAGATGACACCACCCTTATGGCAGAAATCGAAGAAGAACTAAAGAGCCTCTTGATGAAAGTGAGAGAGGAGAGTGAAAAAGTTGGCTTAAAACTCAACATTAAAATAACTAAGATCATGGCATCTGGTCCCATCACTTCATGGCAAATAGATGGAAAAAAATGGAAATAGTGAGAGGCTCCTTTATTTTGGGGGGCTCCAAAATCACTGCAGATGGTGACTGCAGCCATGAAATCAAAAGACACTTGCTCCTTGAAAGAAAAGCTATGACCAACTTAGACAGCATATTAAAAAGCATAGACATTACTTTGCTGATGAAGGTCTGTCTAGTCAAAACTATGGTTTTTCCAGTAGTCATGTATGGATGTGAGAGTTGGACCATAAAAAAGGCTGAGCACTGAAGAGCTGATGCTTTCGAATCATGGTGCTGGAGAAGACTCTTGAGAGTCTCTCGGACTGTAAGGAGATCAAACCAGTCAGTCCTAAAGGAAATCAACCCTGAATTTTCATTTGAAGGACTGATGCTGAAGCTGAAGCACCAATACTTTGGCTACCTGATGTGAAGAGCCAACTCATTGGAAAAGACTCTGATGCTGGGAAAGATTGAAGGCAAAAGGAGAAGGGGGTGGCAGAGTATGAGATGGTTGGATGGCATCACCGGTTCAATGGACATGAGTTTGAGCAAACTCAGGCAGATAGTGAAGAGAGCCTGATGTGCTCTAGTTCATGGGGTCACAAAGAGCCAGACACAACTTAGTGACTGAACAAGAGCAACAATGGCTAGACCACTTCTTGTTTATCCATTTATCCATCAATGGACACTTAGGTTACTTCCACCTTTTGGCTATTGGGAATAATGATGCTGTGAACATGGGTGTGTAAATATCTGTTTGAGTCTCTGTTTTCAGTTCTTTGGGGTATATACCTGGAAGTAAAATTGCTGGATCCTATGGTAATTCCACGTTTAACTTTTTGAAGAGGTGCCAAATGAGTCCCCCTTTTCATATATTCAACAAAGAATTCTAGGGGCTGGAAAGGTGGGGAGGAGGAGGGATGGTAGTTCTAATTATCAAGAAGCAGAATTTCTTAGAAAGGAGGCTAACTGAGTTTTTCAGCCCTCTCTGTAAGGTAATGTTCTACATGCCACCCAGCAGGGTGGGGTAACCCTTGTATCTTTCCTACCCAGCTGTTCTCTCAGTGCTTCCAAACCACATGGACAGGTACTGAAGGCTTGTAAATGACAGTAACTTGAACTTTTCTCCTCACTCCACTGCTCCCCTCTGACTGACTTTTTTTTTTCTGGCTGCACCGTGCAAATGAAGGATCTTAGTTCCCTGACCAGGGATTGAACCCACATCCCCCACAGTGGAAGAGTGGTCTTAACCAATGGACCTCCAGGGAAGTCCTGATGTTTTTAATATGCCATTCTCTCATCTCTAATAATAATAGCAGACAATATATAAATAGGAAAAATAATCAATGACCAATATCTTTTTCTACTGATATGTTTTAGACAGTATAATAACTCTTTAGGCATAAATGGTTTAGGCCCTGCCCTTGAATTTAATGCTAACTAATTTAATGCTTATTCAGTGCCATTTATCTTTAATCAGATATAAGATTAAAACTTTTTCCTTTAATTTTTTGGTCTGGCCTATGGTGACTTATGGTATCCATCTTATTTCCTTTTATGCACTGGTTATTAGGAATCTGGAGAAGAAAACGGCAACCCACTCCAGTGTTCTTGCCTGGAGAATCCCGGGGACAGAGGAGCCTGGCAGGCTGCCGTCTACGGGGTCGCACAGAGTCGGACACGACTGAAGCGACTTAGCAGCAGCAGCAGCAGCCTTAGGAATCTAGACCAAATTCAGAGCCCAACTATAATAAGCAGCTCATCTCAGGTAACTGATTGTATTCACCCATTGACAGAGTCCCTATTGAATTTTCAACCTTAAATTACCCCATTTTTATTATGGTTTTTTTGGGGGGGGGATTATCTTGTGCACTTTCAAAACCAGGCAAGATGTAAATTCTGAATAAATGAAAATAATAACACACCTTTACAAAGTTAATTCTTTCAAATTACCTGGGTCTCATTTAGGGCATTATAGTAATTGAACTGCACAGATTCTTCAAGATGGAAACAGGGAAAATCTAGTTTACTGTTTGTGTTGCCCTAACTGACCTGCTTATGTAGTAAAATCAGGATCTCTAAGACCTCCAGGGAAAGATCACTGCTACTGAAAATGTGAGTAGGCATTTTGGAATCTGCATCAACTTTCAAACCATTCAGTATCACTCTGTGTCTCAGAAGACTATTTAACTAAATTATTGAAACCTGTAAAGGCAGGCACTCTGCCTTCCAAATGAATCATTTGCATCCTGTTTATTGACAAGGACCTAATTCCTAATTGGGCCAAGACAGTTTTTCCTCCAGAAAGCTTTTGGGAAGAAAACATTAGTTCAGTACAGCAAACTGTGGTAGGTGGTCATACAGCAGTAGTATTTTTTTATATATATATATTTTTGTTTGGCTGCATTGGATCTTATGGGATCTTTGTTGCTTCATGTGGTATCTTTCACTGAGGCACATGGACTTTCAAGGTGTGGGCTCAGTAGTTGCAACTCTCAGGCTTAGTTTTAATGAGGCATGTCAGATCTTAGCTCCCCGAGCATGGATTGATCCCGAGTCCCCTGCATTGCAAGAGGGATTCTTAACCACTGGACCACCAGGAAGGGAAGTCCCAGCAGAAGTATTAAAGTCAAGTATTAAAGTATATAAGTATCATGAGTCAAGAAGCCTCATGATAAATGCAAGGAACTCTTGGAAAGGTAAGTCTTCACAGGTATTCTAAGTACTTCAGGGCTTTTTTTCTGTGTATTACAACAGGAAACACAGCTAGCAAAGCTTTCAAAGTAAAGAAGGAATTTTTTTCCTTAGTGGTATACACTGATGGTGACTGCATTACAATAGCATTCAAACAGTATTCATGTTTGAAGGATAAAGAACTTTCTCTCAGTCTCTTTGACCCTTACATCTCTGTTGGGTGTATGTCACTGAGTTGAACTAGAGGTAACACAAAGGTGGTAAACACAGTCCACCTGCTCATTTCGCTGAGTGTGGCTGAGTGAGTCCCAGACATGGCCCAAGCAGTGACAGTCATCACAAGCAGGGACTGCAATCACTATTTATTGCAAAGATATTCATCAAGGGCCTAATACATACATGGCACATAATATGTTTGAATACATTTACAACTCTTTGTTTAGGAACTATGCCAGGTGCTTCAGTGTTCAGCTGGGTATTGAAGTGGAGAGCCATAAGTAACGTGATAATACCTATTATAAGCATCCACTTTAATAGCCATTGTTCTAGGCACCACCATGATGTTATAATATGAAATTGTTTAGTTGTAATCTGTGTCAAGAATACCACATAATCAGCATCAGTTTCTGGGTACAGTAATAACACCAAAAGTTCAGATCAAGTACATATAATGCATAATAGTAATTTAACAAATATTTATTGCACATATTCTATATAGTCTATATATACATATATGTGTCATACACACAGCAGCCTAGTAAATGGAAGTTAAGTTGGCTTGTACTACCATTTAAAAGCAGCATGACAAACAAACTTACCATAACTAAAAGAGGCAAGGGGAAAGGGTGAGGGGAGGGATAAATTAGTAGTTTGGGATTAGTAGGTACAAACTACTATCTATAAGATTGATAAAAACAAAGTTCTACTGTATAGCACAGGAAACTATATTCAATATCTTATAATAAACCATAATGGAAAAGGATCTGAAAACACATATTCATATAAATGGAATCAGTTATACACTTCCAATGAACACATTATTGTAAATCAACTATATATCAATAAAGATTTTTTAAAATAAATATTAAAATACATAATTGACAAGAATAAAGCAACTGTGTGAGAGTAAAAAGAACAAAAGCAGCGTGACATTGGGCAAGTAGCAAATTTCTTATCTAAAAAATGGGAACAAGAATACTTACCTGGCAGAATTGTTATGAGGATTAAGTACAATAATGTTTGCAAAATACTAACCTAGGACCTGGCTTAAAAGTTAAAAAAAAGGTAACAATTTATCATTTTTATATATACATATATATGCACATGAATTTGTTAATAAAAATATTAGTTCAGAAATTCATAGTGGGTGTGGTATTTAAAACATGGCGCAATAGTAAAAGAATCTGCCTGCCAATGCAGGAGACGCAAGAGATGCGAATTCAATCTTTGGGTCAGGAAGTTTCCCTGGAGGAGGAAATGGCAACCCACTCCAATATTCTTGCCTGGAAAACCCCAAGGACAGAGGAGCCTGGCGGGCTACGGTCCAAAGGGTCGCAAAGAGTTGGACACGACTGAGCGATGGAACATGCGCTTTTTAAATCAAAATTTTAAAAAAGAATAATCACTGGGGAAAGAAAGGAGAGAGGCAGCTGTCAGCACAAAAGAAGGGCAAAAAAAAAAAAAAAAATTACACTGCAAGTTTGCCGAAAGTTTGCAACCAGGTGATGAGTGGCAGCAACTAGGCTCAGGACTCACATTCTGGCATTTAGTGTGGTTCTAAGCCCTCTAAGGACTGCAGAGTTCTCAGAAAAAGAGTAATGATGATCTTCACGGGGATAAACTCTGGCTCTCCCCCTCTACAGGAGAATCAGGGTGCTCTGACTCATAGGAGCCACCACAAAATCACTAACTGGAAATCCTTGCTGCAGCTACACTGCAAAGGAATCGGACTTGATTTGCCAAATTCCCCATGTGATCCAAGCATGGCCATCTGCCAAAGAGCCAGAGGAAGAGAGGGCCATTTGCCTTACCGGCAACACAGACGTTGTCCTGCCTCATCCCTGAATGAAAACGCAGCAGAGAGCTCAGGAAGAAGTCATTTCCAATGATGATCTGGCTTTGAAAAGAGCAGCTGTAATGCCAGAGTGTTGGGTACATTGCCTCTTTTGACCGAGCAGTCGTTCTTCCATGGGGAGGTGGTATTGGAAGCTTCTTATGCTGCATGAAGCTATTTCTTTACCATCTGCTCCCGTATCTTCCTCCGATGATATCAGAGTGCAGCAGGATTTACCTTTGCCATTTAATGGGGTTTCTGGCTGCTTGACTCAACTGTGCCTATTCTTGTAATGCTAGGAGAATGATCCTATCCTAAGGCAGCTGAACAGAAGCCAGAAGTTAACTGCCAGTAAGAGACCCGGCTTGCATAACAGCATGGAGGAGACCAGTTTCACTGCAGCAACACAGAGTAGGTGGTTGCTAAATAGCCTACAGTGAAGATGCCTCAGAGTGACGACTAAAGGGAAGAGCTCCTTGCTCACCTGAGAAAGGTAATCACTGTACAGGTAGGTTAAAGTGTTTCTGAGACCTCCCAGTGCCAGTCAAGCATGTGTGAAGCTTTGGTGGGCAGGATGGGTACAGGCTGAGAGCTTTAGAGCCACTGAGGAAGATGATTAGCAGCTGAATTCCTGGCAGCCCCAGGGCTCTCGGGGGCTGGTTCCTACATACTGCTTGCCTGGAGATACTGTGCAGAAAGAAAGGAGGACGAAGACACTCCTGTAGAGTGGGGTGAGCCAATGACCCTCACTAGAGAGATTCCAGCTCTGATTCTTGGAAGCCAGAAAACTGAAGTTGTCTGTCTTGGGCATGGCGTAGGTCTAAGGACTCATGTAGCAAGTGGATGTAGAAGGGCTCCTGGGGGATGCTATTAGACGAGGCACATCAAACCCAACATATCCAACATGCACTCTCTCACACACACACTCACTGCTAGATCTCTAACCTTTCAGCCTCTGTTGTATTCTTGATCTATGCTAAGGGTAGCTCCAGTCCCTCTATCTTGCAGGTAAAGACTGGTCTAGGAGGAGGAGGGAGACAGCATAGAACTAAGGATTGGAGTGGGGAATTATAAAGAGATAAATAAGAAAGCCTAAGGCTGGAGTTAGAGGGGAAGGGAAAGCCTGTGAATGAGATTGGAGGAAAAGCTAGGAGGAGCCAGAATGTCTGCTGGATGGTGAAGGGGCTGAGGACTCTATAGTAGGCAGGGGTTTAGGTATCAGGAAGGAAGAATAAGCCCAGGGAGGGTCAAGTTTGGGAGGGGTATTGAGTGATTGTTCTGAGACAGGAGACCAGGAGAGCTTATGTGTGGGTCAGCCTGGCTGGAGATGTGGATGAAGATAAAAAGGTGGATATGGATGAAAAGACAGCTCTGTCCACTCAGAAGCCAAGTGGCCTGGGCTGTAGTCCACACCGTGGGCCTTCTCACTCTACACCTCTTGCTGGTTCCCATGTCTTGCTGAACAGCCCCGTCCATTCCCACATCCCCTTAGCATGGCCTTCACTCTCTTTCTCTTGGGCTTTGGCCAGTCTCCCCACCAGTCCCTCTACCGCTAGTCTTCCCCCTCTAACCCATTCCTCACACAACTGCTAAGCAGCATCCTTCTAAACTCTAAGTTTGGTTGGCTTCCCTGGTGGCTTAGAGGGTAAAGAATCTGTCTGCAATGCAGGAAATCCCTGGGTCAAGAAGATCCCCTGGAGAAAGGAATGGCATCCCACTCCAGTATTCTTGCCTGGAGAAATCCATGGACAGAGGAGCCTGGTGGGCTACAGTTCATGGGGTTGCAAAGAGTTGGACATGACTGACTGACTCACACACACACAAGCCAAGCTTAAAGCTTAAAGGACTCCAGTCTTCCCATTGCTGGCAGAATAAAGCCCCAACTCATTTCATGGCATGCAGGAGGCTTCAAGATCCCTGTGCCCACCTGCCATTGCAGCTTCATCTCCTGTAACTTACCCTCAAGTCTGCAGTCACCTACAAGTATCCAATCACCTGAATAATTTGTTAGTCCTTGAATATGACCTTGTAATTGCCTTCCTATTTCCTGAAGTTATTCTCTCAGTCTAGAAGAGCTTTTCCTTCTCTCCTGCCTACGAAACCTCTTCTCATCTTTCAAGATGAAGCCACCTCCTCTGAGAAGCCTTCCTGTACTCCTCCCTCCAGATCAGAATTAATTGTTCTGTCTCCTGTGTGTGTGTGTTGAAATATATAAAACATAAAATTAATCATTTTAACCATTTTAAGTGTACAGTTCCGTGGCATTAAGTACATTCACATTGTTTGCGAACTTTATCACCATCTATTGCTGGAACTTTTTCATCATCCCCAAGTGATACTCTTTCCCCATTAAATATGCCCTTCTCCTAGTCCCTGGGAACAGTTATTCTACTTTCCGTCTCTATGAATTTAATTATTTGAAGTGCTTCATATATGTGGAATCATGTAATACATTTCCCTTTATGACTGATAAGTTTCATTTAGCATAATATCCTCAAGGTTCATCCATGTTGTAGCAAGTATCAGAACTTCCTTCCCTTTTAAAGCTGAATTAAATTTCACTGGGTGCAGAGACCACGTTTTGTTTATCCATTCATCCATCTATTTACTTGATACTTGAGCTGCTTCTACCCTTTGATTACTGTGAATGATGCTGCTATGAGAATCAGAGTTCGAGTACAGTGTCTGTTCAAGTCCTTGCTTTCAGTTCTTTAGGGAAAATACCTAGAAGTGGAACTGCTGGATCGTATGGTCATCCTAGCTCCATTCTTTTCCCTCTAAGGTAACTGTGCATGATAAGTGTGCATCTTCAATGTAATAATGTAGCTATACATAAATTCCCTTGGAGCCATGTTCAATAATTAAAGCACAACAAAGACCTTGGAAAGAATATTTGACTTTTCCCTGTAGTAAAAGTAGGTTTTCCACATAGAGAAGCTGCAAACCAGTGGAAATGTGACAATGCTGTTATCACTTGAACTCTAAAAGTAGACTCTGGCGAAATGCTTCTAAGACAATCCTTTCAAGAAATCCAGTTAGTGAATTTTGTAGTTATTACTCTGTCATGACCTGCTTAGACATTTGGAATCAAGGAACCTGAATTCTAGCCCCACCCTGCCTGTTACTAACAGCAAGTAACTTAATTTTCTAGGCTCTAATTTTACCATCAGTAAAATAACAAATACCCCAATACATTCATGAGAAAAGAGCAATCTAAGTGAAAGTATTCTGGTAACTTCAAAATAAGGATCATCTGAATTATCATAGTGTCTGGCACCCTGTGCAACCCTGGGGCCTATTTAGTTGACCTGCATTGTAGTATATCAGACTCATGTCCTTCGCCAAAGGAATCTAAATGGAATTCTTTAAAGGATAAAGTGCAAACAAACTTTTTTTTTGAGGTTTGAATGGAACTTATGTTTTTAACTTAATTTTCATTTCGTATTGGGATATAGTTGATTTGTGATGTTAGTTTCTGCTGTCCAGAAAAGTGAATCAATTATATATACATGTATATCCATTCTTTTTCAGATTCTTCTCCCATATAAGTTATTAAAAATACAGAGTAGAGTTCCCTATGCTATACAGTAGGTCCTTCTTGACTGTCTATTTTATATATAGTAGTGTGTATATGTTAGTCCCAAACTCCTAATTTGTCCCTGCCCCCCACCCTTCCCCTTTGGTAGCCATAAATTTGTTTTCTAAGTCTATGAGTCTGTTTCTATTTTGTAAATAAGTTCATTTGTATTATCTTTTCAGATTCCACACATAAGTGATATCATATGATACGTCTTTCTCTGTTGGACTTACTTCATTTAGTGTGACAGTCTCTCTGTCCATCCAAGTTGCTACAAATGGCATTATTTCATTCTTTTTTATGAGTGTCTATATGTCCATTGTCTATATGTACTACATCTTCTTGATCCTTTCCTCTGTCAGTGGGCATTTAAGTTGCTTCCATGTCCTGGCTATTGTGAATAGTGCTGCAATGAACATTGGGGTGCATTATCTTTTCTAATTATGGTTTTCTCCTGATATTTGCCCAGGAGTGGGATTGAAAGTACAGCCATGGGACTTCCCTGGTAGTCCAGTGGCTAAGACTCTGTGCTCCCAATGCAGGGGGCCAGGGTTCAATCCCTGGTCAGGGAACTTGATCCCACATGCTGCAGCTAAGGCCGGGAACAGCCAAATAAATAAATAAAATAAATAAATATATAAAAAAAAAAAAAAAGAAAGTACAGCCATACTTGATTATTCCCATTTGGATAAGGAAAATCTTTGAGTAACAAGTGGAATTCCAGGAACATTTGAAGAGTGATAGGAAAGCTGCTCGAGGAATTGTAACACTGGGCAGTTAAGGAGACAGTTTTCCATAAATAAGAAGAAGGCACAAAGAAAGAAGGCCCTGATTATTATCAGAGCCAAGATTATTAAAAATACTCTTGATAAAAATAGATGATAAGTCTTGTACAAAATGTGTGCATTCCATCCAGGCAGTATCAATGTGAGTTTTTATAAAACTTGTAGGTAGAAAAAAATGCCCAAACCTACTTCACAAGCTTATGTCTATGGTACATTTAGGTGTAGCAAAGATATGTTGAGAGTCACTGTTGGGATGTTGGTGCCAAATCATAAAAGTTTTACTGAGTAATAAATTAGCATAGCTTTCTTGCCTCAGGAGAACTGACCAATAAAGCTACTTTTAGATCTTACATTCTTGTCTTCTGTGTTTTCAGAATGTCTGTGCTATTGATTCTCCAGACGGAGAGGCAGGATAAGGCAAGACTACTGATTTTTTTTTTTTTCATGTAGAATGGTAAATTGATTGAATGGGATATATTCTTCCTCTTCCATTTCTCCTTCTTCTCTCCCTGAAACTGAAGAAATGGCCAGTAAATAGAATGCATGTTTGGAACAATTATAGAATTCAAGTGACATAATCAATCACTTATATCAAATATACAAGACAAAAGGCACAGTGTTATATATGTAATAGCAATGAAACAGAAGGAAAAAAAATGAGACAGCAGTTCTTCTAAATACTCAGATCTTTTTCAGGGCTATTGGTTTATACAGATCTATATTTCTCTATTCTAAGCATTCAGAAACAGCATGGAAAAGACAAAGAACTTTAGTATGGAATAAAGTGATCAGTCCTGGGTGTTCATTGGAAGGACTGATGCTGAAGCTGAAACTCCAGTACTTTGGCCATCTCACGCGAAGAGTTGACTCATTGGAAAAGACCCTGATGCTGGGAGGGATTGGGGGCAGGAGGAGAAGGGGACGACAGAAGATGAGATGGCTGGATGGCATCACTGACTCAATGGACATGGGTTTGAGTAAACTCCGGGAGTTGGTGATGGACCGGGAGGCCTGGCGTGCTGCGATTCATGGGGTCGCAAAGAGTCGGACACGACTGAGCGACTGAACTGAAAGTGACATTTCTAATGAGAGGGGGAAAGATGAGTATAATGTATGGTATTGAAACAAGAGACTGTCCCTTTGGAGGAAAATGTCTTTCCCTGTTTTCTTTCCCTTTAAATGGTTTCTTTCACCCTAGTTCTCAGGAGTCTGGCTAGGAAGCCCAGAAACAGAGGTGGCACTTGGAGTAGGTACTGTTGGCACTCACCCATTCACCATCTTGTACTCCTCCTTATAAACCAGTCTCCAGTGGCCAAGGATTTATCTTATTTTCAAAGACATCTATAATAGGTCAGACTTGAATTTATGCTAACTCAGGAAACTCCCATATACCTGTTTGTGCATTCACCCCAAGGTTGAACATTCTAAAACCATGTCTCTTCATTAAGAATCAGCCACTGTGGATAGGATGTTTACCTGAGCACTGCCTTCGGTATATGAGCAGCTGGCTTCCTAAGCTGCCTGAGTTGGGTGTGGCATAGGGCAAGCAAAGGGTCAGAAGCCAGGTTTCCAACAACTAGCAGGGGCATAGCTGCCAGAAAATACAGTGTTGTCTACATCCCGTCAGGAAACCCTCGCTCTATATTATACCTAATTATCAGTCAGCAGCTGAGTCCCAGAAGAGTGCTACAGGGCAGGAAACGAGGCAGGAGAGGTTATCCTGAGGGGCAAGTGGTTCTGTGACTGTGCTCTTTAGTACATTTCCTGGCCAGCTAGTCCTTTGTTTCAGTTCAGTTCAGTTCAGTCTCTCAGTCGTGTCCAACTGCGACCCCATGGACTGCAGCACGCCAGGCCTCCCTGTCCATCACCAACTCCCAGAGTGTACTCAAACTCATGGCCACTGAGTTGGTGATGCCATCCAACCATCTCATCCTCCGTCGTCCCCTTTTCCTCCCGCCTTCAATTGTTCCCAGCATCAGGGTCTTTTCAAATGAGTCAGCTCTTGCATCAGGTGGCCGAAGGATTGGAGTTTCAGCTTCAGCATCAGTCCTTCCAATGAATATTCAGGACTGATTTCCTTTAGGATGGACTGCTTGGTTCTCCTTACTGTCCAAGGATCTTCTTGCTGTTCTAATCCTATGATTTAGGTGACCTCAAATTCTTGGTTGATGCGTCTTTGTGATTATTCAGTTGAATCTAGTATTGGATTATATATACTTGAATAATACCAAAATAACATATTTAAGCTTTAGAATTATTGGCTCACATTATGTTCAGAAAGATCTTCAGACATCCAAAGTCAGTTTTCTAGTGATATAGCTTATCTGGTAAACAGAGGCAATGTGACAGCAATTGTGATTTCAAAAGACAGCAAATGTGACAGCAAAAGTGATTTATCTTATAAAATATATGATTTGAAAGTTACACCTGCAAACAGATAAAATATGAGGAACAGCAAAATGATGGTCATGAATGCCTTGGTTAAGAAATGTATTTGACATTTATCACATAGAGTCATTCCAAATATTAGAATGAAGAAAATTGTCAATAATATTGTCTACACCAACAACAATAAATTCAGCAGCGTGCTGTGCTGTGCTATGCTTAGTTGCTCAGTCATGTCCAACTCTTTGCAACCCCATGTCCGCCAGGCTCCTCTGTCCATGGGGATCCTCCAGGCAAGAATAATGGAGTAGGTTGCCATGCCTTCCTTCAGGGGATCTTCCCAACCCAGGTTCCAGGGCTGGAACCTAGGTCTCCCACATTGCAGGTGGATTCTTTACCGTCTGAGCCACCAGGGGAGTCTGGTGACAGATAGTGTAATAATATCTACAACAACAATAATAATTTCAACAACAATAATAATAGTAACCTTTATTGAGCATCTATACGTCTTTATGAGTGCCTCCCTTTTAGGCACTGAGGCTACAGTAGACGGAAACAAACTCCCTACCTTCAGGGAGGGCACATTTTAGATAAAATCTCAGTTGATGCTTTTAACAACTGGAGGAGAAACTCGTGCAGTCTAGCATCGTTCTTTTTCTTTCAGGTGGCTGCTATCTGATTCTTAGGCATGTTGGGAAGGGAAGGGAGGGGGTATAATATAGGGGGGTATCTTTCAGAAATCACATAGAATTCAGAAGAATCTGAGTCAAATAGTAGCTTGTACCCTGGCTGCAAAGACCACTCAGAGGGCCAGAGTCACTTGCCACAAAGCAGCTTCCCCCTTGCCCAGGGAGGCACTGTATTTTGGAAAGACGATCGCCTAGCCCGGAGTCTTCATCCAGCTGAAGGTTGAGTTCACCTGCTCCCTTGCCTTGGGGCTTTGCTGACTAAACTGCTCCACCACAGTGACCCATGTGAAGCAACATGACGTTTTTAAAAAACTATGGATGAAAATCCAGAAGATAATGTTATTAAATAGACCCAGATGTTTTTAACTATCTTGTTTCTTTAAGGTTCTTCACAGTTCACAAAAGTGCTTTAAAATGTCTTACCTATATTCCTCAGATTTCTAGAATCTAGAAACACCCTGTCTTCTCCTTTTTTTTTTTTTTTCAAATTGGCTACCTTGCTTGACTTGTGTGATGTTAGGTCTCTGACCGGGGATTGAAAGTGGGCCGCCAGCAGTGATGTGCTAATCCTAACCACTGGACCGCCAGGGAACTCCCCACCCTTCTTAATTTTATATTTCAATGATTGATTTCCAACAAAATGTCTGCATTTCCCCCAATATTATTTTGTGTTTTGCATTACTTTTTATGCTTGGATATTGTTATATTTCCAAACAGTGTCTATTGTTGTTGTGTCACTTGCTCGGTCGTGTCTGACTTTTTGGGACCCCCTGGACCATAGCCTGCCAGCCTCCTCTGTCCATGGGATTCTCCAGGCAAAAATACTGGAGTGGGTTGCCATTCCTTTCTCCAGGGGATCTTCCTGACCCAGACATCAAACCTGGGTGTCCTGCATTGCAGACAGATTCTTTACCATCTGAGCCACCCAGGGAAGGCCCAAAAAGAGTCTATATTTTGTTTTCAATAGGATAGCATGCCTGGGCTGCATCCATACTATTAAGTGATACAACTGTCTCAGCACTTTACTCATGGAGTAGTTGCATGAAAAAGGCAAAAGTTGGCCATAAGTCAGCTGTTTACAAAGTGAATCCCGTGGAGTTCTTCATGTCCTACATTGCTCTAATGTCAGCACAAGCTGGGCAGAGAGAAGGGTTTTGCTTTGAAGTCAAGGCTCCAGGCGAACATCTAAGGAAGTGAGTGCCCTCGCTCCACTCTGGCTGGGGCACCGCAGGCCTTTCCACACGGCGCAGTAGAGCTGTTCTCTTTTCTCTGCTGGGACCACTTGGTTAAAGGCAGTGCTGCCTGGGACCAGCGATTCTACAGACATTTTAGTGAAAGCAGACCTTTCAGTTTGCTTTTTTGTTTGTTTTTAGTCTCAGATCCCTTTGAAATATCTTTGAAATCTCAGGACTTAGAAATATCTCAGATGCTGGTGAAGAGCAAATTTGGATACCAGATCCCATGCTGTCCATACAGTCATCTCTTCCCATCTGCAGCCCAAGTTGTTCCTTTGGGTTTTGTTTTTTTTTTAATACTTATTTTATTCATTTATTTATTTGGCTGCACCAGGTCTTAGTTGTGGCACACAGGATCTTCAACCTTCATTGCAGCGTGCAGGATCTAGTTCTCAGAACAGGGATGGAAACTGGGCCCCGGGCATTGGGAGTGTGGAGTCTTAGCCACTGGACCACCAGGGAAGTCCCATGCAGCCCAAGTTTTATTTTTAAATGAGCTTGTGTTCCAGAGAAACTTAGCATGAGTTTCTCTCTTCCATATGGAAGAATACTCTTCCATATCTCATGTAAGTCTGTTCATGGAGGGCCCCACTAGGGCCCACCTGAATTCAACAGGTAAATATGGCTTAGGCTAACGGTGGGGCCGTGCTACATTAATATTCGGTTCTGATCCCAAATATACTCTGCCTCTCAGATTAGTTTGCATCGTGAACTGGGGAAATGATTATGCATTTTTTACAAGTTTGATTTCTCATTGCAAAAAAATAGCATTTTATTTTTTTTTTAATTTATTCTATTGAAGTATGGTTGGTTTATAATGTGTTGATTTCTGCTGTACAGCAAAGTGAGCCAATTATACATATATATTCTTCTTGATATTCCTTCCCATTATGGTTTATTACAGGATATAGCATGTAATTCCCTGTGGTGTACAGTAGGACCTGGTTGTTTGTTCATTCTATGTATAATACTTTACATCTGCTCAGCCCAAAGTCCCAATTTATCACTCCCTGCCTTTCCCCTTGGCAACCACAAGCCTGTTCTCTATGTCTGTGAGTCTGTCCCATATCATAGATAAGCTCATTTGTGTCCTATTTTAGATTCCACATATAAGTGATACCATATGGTATTTGTCTTTGTCTGACTTACTTCACTTAGTGTAATAATCTCTAGGTTCATCCACATTGTTGCAAACGGCATTATTTCATTCTCAGTTGAGTGGTATCCCATTTTATTTACCCATTCATAAAATAACACTTTAATAACAGGATGCCACATCAGAATGTATTCAGGTATGAAACAGTCTGGTGTTCCAGACACAAAAATTAGGATTTGAATAAAATCTCCCAAAGTGTAAAAGACAAACTCTAACAACTATTGACCTGTTTTAAAAAGGATCTTCAAACCACCATAACTTCTCACCAGTGTTTTGTTTTGTTTTTTTAATTGAAGTATAGTCAATTTACAATGTGACCACAGGTCATGGAAAATTCTTTCAGGTGCTATAATCTTCTGTATCATCCTCTGCCTCATTTATTTAAAATAAAAACATACTGAGCAGCTACTGTTTCAGGCACTTGGGAATACAGAAAGTTAAAATGCAGTCCTCACAACTTATTAAACTCAAAGCGTATTCGAGAAGACAAAAAATTACAAAAGTAACAACACATACTGGGAGTTATGGGCTTCCCTGGTGGCTCAGATGGTGAAGAACCTGCCTGCAATGCAGGAGACCTGGGTTCAATCCCTGGGTCTGGAAGATCCCCTGGAGGAGGGCATGGCAATCCACTCCAATATTCTTGCCTGGAGAATCCCATGGACAGAGAAGCCTGGTGGCCTACAGTTTATGAGGCTGCAAAGAGTCAGACACAATTGAGTGATTATAACACACACACTGGGAGTTACATTGCTTCCCAGGTGGTGCAGTGGCAAAGACTCCCCCTGCCACTACAGGAGACGTGGGTTTGATCCCTGGGTCAGGAAGGTCCCCTAGAGTAGGAGATGGCAACCCACTCCAGTATTTTTTGCCTGGAAAATTCCATGAACAGAGAAGCCTGGGGAGTTACAGTCCATGGGGTCGCAAAGAGTCAGACATGATTGAGCACACATACACACATGCTTCACTGGGAGTTAACAGACAAAAGAGAAGACCACTGTATTCAACTGTGTTCTGGCTTATCTGTCACATGTACTTGGGATATTCTTTCCCTCTTAGCAGATAAAAGAGAAAATGCATACTTTATTTCTTAACTTGTAAATACTAAACAGGCAAGAGTGTGGCTTTTGTGCATTCAGTACGGTCTTCTGCCAACACAGGACAAAGACTAATTGAGACATTAAAGCAGTTGGGTGGGGTAGGCGCCTTCCATCTGTGTGATGTAGCAGCACCCTGGCTTAGGGTAAACCTTTATTCTTTGGTGATGGTCCTTATTTTTTATATTTACTTATTATTTAATTTGGCTCTCTTGGGTCTATAATTGCAGTGCAAGGGATCTTTGTGGCATGCAAACTCTCAGTTGTGGCATGTGGAATCTAGTTCTCTGACCAGGAATTGAACCCAGGTCCCCTGCATTGGGAGCATGGAGTCTTAGCTACTGAACCACTAGAGAAGTCCCATGTCTGGTCCTTATTAAAACAGACTCTCCACCAGCCCCCCTGAAGAATAAGCACAACCTATAGTTATGATGTGCTTTATCAGCACCTCGCTAATTGCTACACAATAGGCCCAGGATAAGATATTTATCTGTCCCACAGAGTTTAACCTATGCTTTGAGGTTCGTCAACAAGTGACTAGACATTTTAAGCAACGTGGAACATGGCTTAGCTAGAAACAATCAGGTTGAAATAGGGAGCAATTATCTACCTGGCTACAGTTGAAGAAGTCAGCTCAGTCGCTCAGTCGTGTCCGACTCTTTGCGACCCCATGGACTGCAGCACATCAGGCTTCCCTGTCCATCACCAGCTCCCGGAGCCTGCTCAAACTCATGTCCTTGAGTCGGTGATGACATCCAACCATCTCATCCTCTATCATCCCCTTCTCCTTCCGCCTTCAATCTTTCCTGGCATCAGGGTCTTTTTCTAAAGAGTCAGCTCTTCATATCAGGTGGCCAAAGTATTGGAGCTTCAGCATCAGTCCTTCCAATGAATATTCAGGACTGATTTCCTTTAGGATTTACTGGTTCGATCTCCTTGCAGTCCAAAAGCCTCTCAAAAGTCTTCAACACCACAGTTCAAAAGCATCAATTCTTCGGTGCTCAGCTATCTTTATGGTCCAACTCTCACATCCATACATGACTACTGGAAAAACCATAGCTCTGACTAGATGGATCTCTGTCGGCAAAGTAGTGTCTCTGCTTTTTAATATGGTGTCTAGGTTTGTCATAGCTTTTCTTTCGAGGAGCAAGTGTCTTTTAATTTCATGGCTGCAGTCACCACCTACAGTGATTTTGAAGCCCAAGAAAATAAAGTCTCTCACTGTTTCCATTGTTTCCCCATCTATTTGCCATGAAGTGATGGGGCCAGATGCCATGATCTTAGTTTTTTGAATGTTGAGTTTTAAACCAGCTTTTTCACTCTCCTCTTTTATTTTCATCAAGAAGCTCTTTAGTTCCTCTTTACTTTCTCCCATAAGGGTGGTGTCATCTCTATATCTGAGGTTATTGATATTTCTCCCAGCAATCTTGATTCCAGCTTGTGCTTCATCCAGCCCGATATCTCACATGATGTACACTGCATATAAGTTAAATAAACAGAGTGACAATATACAGGCTTGACATACTCCTTTTCCAATTTTGAACCAGTCCATTACTCCATGTCTGGTTCCAGCTGTTGCTTCTTGACCTGCATACAGTTGGAGCAGAGGGATATATTAGTCATCTTTACCCACCTGCCTTCCTAGCATTACCATCAACCTCCCTGAAATGTTTACTTTACTCTTCCTATTTTGAAAAGGATCTTCAAGCCCTTGTTATCTCTCTCACCAGTTTTTTTTAATTGAAGTATAATTGATTTACAGTGTTGTGTTAATTTCTGTTGTATAGCAAAGTGATTCAGTTATACATTCTTTTTCATTCTTTTTTTATGCATTCTTTTTCATACTCTTTTCCATTATGATATATCACAGAATATTGTATATATTCCCCTGTGCTATGTGGTAGGAGCTTGTTGTTCATCCATTCTATTTATAATAGTTTGCATCTACTAATGCCAAGCTCCCAATTCATCTCTACCTCGCACCCTCTTGGCAACCACAAGTCTGTTCTCTATGTCTGCCCTCTCACCAGTTTTTACATATGTTCTTTTTCCTCCTAGAGGAGTACTTCTTAAACTTTAGTGTGCATAGAAGTGATCTGAGGATCTTGTTGAAATGCCAGGTATGACTGAGTGAGTCTAGGGCATGGCCCTAGGTTCTGGACTTCTGACATGCTGATGCTGCTGGTCCATGGAGGAGCATGGGCTTAGAACATCCTGCAGGCCTGTTTTGGTTTCTGGATTTTAGAGACTGCTACGAAAAAGCAAAAGTAATAACCATACTAATGACAAAACAATAAAGTCTTTCAGGGACCAATCAGCTTCCCAGCTTTTGATTGCCAATTAAGGTCAAGAAAGGCCATTAAACATATGTAAGGCTCTAACTGCCATATCATAAAGAAAGGTTATTTGAATTCCAAAAAAGTAGGAAGGGCATAGTTTCAGAATAGAGGGCAATCTTTTGAATCGAATAAACTTGACTTTGTGGAAAAACTCACTATATAGGTCTCATTTTAAAAATTTTATCCTAGACTAGGGCTTCTCAGGTGGCACCAGTGGTAAAGAACCCACCTACTAATGCAGGAGATTTAAGAGACTCAGATTCGATCCCTGGGTTGGGAAGACCCCCCTGGAGAAGGAAATGGCAACCCACTCCAATATTCTTGCCTGCAGAAACCCATGGGCAGTTGGCAGGCTACAGTCCATATAGGGTTGCTCAGAGTCAGAAATGATTGAAGCAACTTAGCATGCACACAGGAGCACTAAAATCAGTTAGGGAAAATTGGCCTGCCTGAAGTCAACAGAGGCTTTTAAGTCTCAAGTCTACAGTCAGCTTTTCTGGCAAATCTTTTCTGATCCCAGGGATGGGGTTGGATGTCCCTCCACAGTGCCCCCCCAGGGATCCCTGGGGATCCTTAGGATAAAATTTTAATAGCATTTCATCCTTTTTATGGCTGAGTAATATTCCATTGTGTGTGTGTATGTGTACACATACACATACACATATCTTCCTTATCCATTCATCTGTCAATAGACATTTAGATTGTTTCCGTATCTTGTCTATTGCAAATAGTGCTGCTATGAATATTGGCATGCATGTATCTTTTCAAATCATAGTTTTCACCAGATGTATGTCCAGGAGTGGGATTGTTGGATAATACGGTAACTCTATTTTTTTTAAGGAACTTCCATATTGTTCTCCATAATAGAATGTCTTTCATCTATCTCTGCATCTCAAAGCCTCAGACATCACCAGTACACAGAAAAGACTCAGTAATTGAATGATGGCCTGAAATAATGCCTCAGTGTTAACTACAGTCCTGCTAGTGAATTCCGTTTGTGGTGATAGGTAGAATTAGGGATATTTTTTGATGGTCCAAACTAATGGTATGTATGAGATTACAGGACCAATATGCATTAAGAATCTTCTTCGGTAGCACAGGGCTCTTTTGAGTAGGCAGTGAAACACATATAAATCTTTACCTGCGCTCCTCACGTTGAACCTGACTGGTCCTTTCCAACGCCTGCTTTGAACGGGTCAGATAATATTCTGTTCTGCGAACTTGCTGATACCTTGACCTCTTCCTTTGTTTTTCTGGTCTTCTGAATGAGCTACCATGAGCATTAGAGGGTTCTTGTGAATTTTTAATCTGCATTGATTCCCTGGGCTCTTGACTTTTGAATAGAAATGGATAGCAAACATGGATTTCTTATGATAACATTTCATAAGTTCTAGGGTTGCCATAACAAAATACTGCAACCTAGGTGGCTTAAACAACAGAAATTTATTTTCTCATCATTCTTGTGGCTAGAAGTTCCTTATCAAGGTTCGAGCAGAGTTCGTTTCCGTGAGACCTCTCTTCCTGCTTTGCAGATGGCCATAGTTCCACTATGTTCTCATACGGCTTTTCCTCTATGCCCGTGTGGAATATTCTGGTGACTCTTCCCCTTCTCATAAGGATACTAGTTCTATTGGATCAGGGCTCCACCCTTATGACCTAATTTAACCTTAATCACCTCCTTTAAGGTTCTGTCTCCAAGCTGAGTCACATATGGGTTAAGGCTCAAACATGTGGATTTGGTACAGGGAGTGGGAATCAATGGTATTTGTCATATGAGGGAGAGTTAAATATGGGCAGAGCCCCCTCTTGTTGAGGTTTAAGGGCAGTGTTGAGGTAAATTGCATTAAGATAATGAAATCTGAGCAAAGAAAGGAAGGAGGTAAGGGAGTTATCTATGTGGCTCTCTGGAGAAAAAGCATTTCAAGCAGAGGGAACAGCCAGTGCCAAGGCGTTAGGACAGGAATGCCTCTAGAGTGGTTGGTAAACAATAAAGAGGCCAGTGTGCCTGCAGGATGGCAGAGTAGGAAGAGATGAAGTTAAGGTGGGGCAGATGGTGCAGAGTTCTGCAAGCCATTGTAAGGACTTTGGTTTTACCTGAGTGAAATGGGGAGCCACTACAGGATTTTGTGAAGAAATGTGACATGGTCTGATTTACACATGCATGTAGCCACAAAATGATTATTTTAACATATTTTGGTGACTTGGATGTGAAATTATGCACATATACATTAACTGCATCTTTTAAAACCTTGATTTTAGAATCTCCCTTTAGAAACTAATTTTAGAGTCAAACTATCTGGAGAACTGCCCACTTATGAAGTTTTCCAGCATGTGATAAATGCATAAGTTGGGCTTCCTTCTAGATATCTATCACTTGTCTTTATTCTTCCTTCTATTGCGTGTACTTGATTACACATTATTTTGTGTGTTCATCTGAAATATTTAATTTTTTTATTTTTATTTTTTTCTCTTTTTTAACTATTTTGTAAGTGAAAGTGAAGTCCTCAGTCGTGTCCAGCTCTTCGAGACCCCATGGACTGCAGCCTACCTGGCTCCTCCGTCCATGGGATTTTCCAGGCAAGAGTACTGGAGTGGGGTGCCATTTCCTTCTCCATGAAATATTTTAAATAAGTTTTATCTAATATGTATATTTAACATCTATGTTCTACGAGACTCTTATACAGAGTTAATACTATGGTAGCTTGATTAAAATACTTTATAACTCAGATATAAAGAGAAAAGAATAGTCACAAAAGACATTACTTTGCGCCTTTTACAAGAAAATAATACTTGGAGGGCCAATTGTGTACCATTGTCATATAAAGTCTGTTTTGTTCTCTTTGTCTTTAACAAAATGATGACCGTCTATTATTTCCCATTCGAGAAACAGAAACTAGCTTGTTTTTTAACACTTCTATGATCTCTTTTCTCCATTGAAGAAAAAAAAAGGGTGTTTTTGAGATTAGTGTGTGAAAGTTGGTGTATAAATAAGAGTAGGTTCGGTTACAGGTAAAACTGTGAAATAGGTCATTTGGCTTCCTCTTCCTCTGAGTTCAGGGAAATTCACCGAAGTATCTTAGGCACTTAGCACACAGTACCAACACAAGTAGGTGTCAATATATATTTAAGTAAATAGCATCTCTTTTACTAACTTGCTGGAGACTTCATGTATCGCCCATCCCTGGAGTAGTCCAGTTTTAAAAGATTGTGGGAGGAAGTGGATGAACTGTCAATGGTTGAACTTCAGAAGTCAGTGGGAAGATTTTAAAGTATGGGATTTCCCCAAGAGCCCCTCCAAACCACATCACTGGGCACCTGTTTACTTGGCTAGTCACTGAATCAGATGGAAGTTGCATTTGGTATACAGCCTTGGGATATAATATCCTGAATTATTTCTAGATTCCCATGTAAAAATTACTGCAGTTGTTGATTCTAAACGAGCTCATTTCAATTAGTAAACCATTGCTTATACAGTTGACCTTTGAACAACAGGTTTGAAAGGGCACCAGTCCACTTACATGCAAAAGTTGTTCACTAAATCTGTAATACAGTACTACACCATCTGAAGCTGGTTGAATCCATAGATGGAGTAATTATTATAAAGCTATATGCAGGATTTTGAACTAGTAGCAGGCCAGTGCCCCTAACAGCTTCCCTCTTGTTCAAGCCTCAAAGCTCAGGTTCTTTTCCAGCATCTTAGACATTCCACCGCAAGGCCAGCCACAGTGACTAGATGGTGATGCCAAACTACGGCATCAGTAGCCTGTCAGCCATATGCTGGACTGACAGTCAGTGATGAAGCTAAAATATCCTTGTATTTAACCTGTGGTTCCCACCCTCTGGAAGCACTGTTATTGCAAGACACACTAACTCTGACAGTGCACACTGCTTAATACTGTGTATGAAGAGGATTAAAACATACACCTTTGCACTTAATTCTAAGGTAGCTTGGTAAACCTCTTTACGTTTTTGTAATAAGTCTTTGCAAAATGTTTCTTTTTTCCAGGCCCCGGAGGAAGGTAACCTCGTGGGTAACCCTTTCTCCCTCTCCCAACCCCTTCCCATAGTTCTTCTGCTGCCATCCTCCGGACCCAGAGAACGGGCACAGTATGATAATCTATGTTGAACGGAGGGAGAGGACGCCACGCATGTACTTGGTGCTTTTCAAACGGAGCAGGCTCTCCCTAGGGTGTGACGCAACCCGCCTCGCAAAGCCCTGGAACAGCGAGGACGCGGGACCAGCCACCCCGCCGCGAGGAGAAAGCCCCAGCCCCGGCCCCGGCCCCGGCCCCGGCCCCGGCCCCACCCCGAGGGCTCGGCCCGCCTTCCTCTCTTCCTCATTGGCTCCGGCCTCCACGCGTTACGCCTGCGACGCTGGCGCTGCCTTACCGGCGAGGGGCGGGACTCGGGACGCGTGAGGCGGGCAAGTGCGCAAGCGCAGGAGCGGGTCTGGGGGCCGGACCGGGGGGAGGGAGGGGGTGGTGTACCCGGTTTCCTGGGTTACCTGAGGGGGCGGGGGGTGGGGAATTTGCGGCGGCGGTGGCGGCGGCGTCAGCGGCGACGACTTGGGATTCTCCCGGTGAGGAGGAACGCGCGTCAGCGGCGGCCAGAGAGCAGGTAAAGACGGCCGCCGGGCCCGGGGATGCCGCCCGCTGTTAGGGGTCCCGGACCCTATCGGGGGCCTGGAGGGAAGGCGGTTGGGGGTGGCAGTCAGCCCCGGCTGGGGGTCGCGGTGGCAGGGCTGAGGGCGCGGGGGACTCGGCCTCGACGCGCCGGCTCGAGGTTTCTTTCCGGCTCTGGGGCTCCGGGACGTCTCCCCGCCGCGCCTGGGCAGCCTTTGACAGCACCTGAGCCGCGGGCGCAGCTCTGCCCGGCTTCTCTGGACCTTTGCGGCGACCAGCGGCCACTAACTTTTATTTCCCGGCGCTGGGAGGGCGGAGGTCAGGCAGGCTGGCGGCGACTTGCTGCGGTCTTGATTTCATTTGTTATCCTGTGCCGCGGCACAACTTGCACCCGGGCCGGGCCCGGCCCACACCCGCAGGTTGACGGCTGGAGTTGACAGTTTCGGCGCCGCCACCCTGCGGGTCGCGCTGTAAGATCTTGCCCCGCGGGTGTTCGCCCACCTGTCATCTTCTCCGTGCGCCTCAGCCCGCTGCTTTTTTTCCTGCCTGTAAAGCCCTTTGCCCGGGCGAGAGACTCTCTAGAGGATCCTCTGAGACATCTGCCCTCTGTCCCGGGCATCATTGGCGCCTTGTCTGAGGTGCGGGTTAGCCTCTGGTGGGATTATAACTGGATAATGTTTTGTGTGGAAAATAACCCAGGGAGACCCCAGCACCACAGTGTGGAGGCCAGTTTGCCTGGTGGCGGAGGGGGTAAGCTCAGAGGCTTTAAAAAACGCTTGCTAGCTCTGGGTCTTACTGGCTCAAACAAAACAAAACAACCATACACTCCCAGTGACTGCATTTGGTAGTTGATGAGGTTGTTTTAAGCAGATAGAACATTTTAAGAGAGTTGAATCTCGTGTTGAATACTTTGGTGTTGAATTGAGACCAGAATATTTCCTTGAATATTGAAGTCAGCTTGCACGTTCCTTGGGGTTTGTTTAGCAGATTGATGGCACAGCTGAATTGGGCTTTTCTTCCTGATGATCCTTGGCTATTCTGTTCTATTCCTTTGAACTTCCACACCCAGGAACCTTATGCTAATAAAGATGTTGACTTTGTGCTTTCATCTTATAAATGTAGTTAATTAATACAGGGGATCTGTTTTAAAGAGCTTTGCAAGTAGCCAGCAACATTTTTTTTTTCTTTCTGACAGCTCTTTGTTGTCATCCACGTTGTTACTACAAAGGTTGGAAAATTTGGAGAAGTGGGGGAGCATAGGGTGAAAATGAGTTACTATATAATTTAATTTACATTAAACCGAATTTGTAAGCTATAAGATTGTATGTGAATATAGTAAATATATTTGAGTACCTACTGTGTGTCCGTTTTCTTAAAACAGATAAATATCCTCTCCAGCAGGGAGTTTGCATTAGTAGGGGATCACAGATAATAAAATATGTTCTTTGTCAGATGGTGTTAAGTACTATAGAGAAAAAGCATGGAAGAGGGAGAGACTTGCAGTTTTATTTTGTTTTATCAAAGTATAGTTGATTTACAATGTTGGGCTAATTTCTGCTGTACAGCAAAGTGATTCAGTTATACACACACACACACACACACACACACACACACACATTCTTTTTTTAAAATACGTTTTCCATTTTGTTTTATCACAGGATACTGAATATAGTTCTCTGTGCTGTACATTAGTACCTCGTTGTTTATCTGTTCCATATACTAGCTTACATCTGCTAACCCCAACCTCCCACCCTGTCCCCTCCCCTTTGACAACCACAGATCTGTTCTCTAAGAGACATGCAGCTTTAACTAGAGGTAGCCAAGGAAGACTTCCTAGAGAAGATGACATTTGAGCCCAAGACTGCAGGGAAGTGAAAGGGCAATCCCTGCACCTCTCTGAGGGAAGAGTGTTCAAGCAGAAGGAAAGGCACTTGCAGACTGCTTAGAGGCAGGAGTGTACTGGGTGCATTTGAGGACAGCAGAGGCTGATTTGGCTGTGGTGGAGTGAGCAAAGTAAAAGCAGTGGAAATGCAGGAGAGAGGTAAGCGGGAATGGGGAATCAGATTGTGCAAGGGCTTGTAGGCCTTTGAAGGACTTGGGCTTCCGCTCTGAGGGCAAAGGGGGCTCATCCTTTTGAATAGAGAAGGTGTATAATCAGACTTAGCTTTTAAAAGGGTCACTGTGGTGGCTGGATGGAGAATAGATTTTATCTGGGGTGGAGTGAGGTGTTGGACAGAAGTGGTGATGTCAATTTCAGGACCCTTCCCATAATCCAGGCCAGAGAGGTTGTACCTTGAACCATAGTGGAATTGGTGGAGTGGTTGATTTCTCAATAAATTGAGGGTAAGGTCAACAGGAAACTTAAAGGACACCAGAATTTCTGTCCTGAGCAAGTAGGTAGATAGAGTAGACATATATTGAGGTGAGGTTCATGAGAGGAGCAACTTGTTGGAGAGAAGGTTAGGAGTTGGTTAGAAAATAATTAGACTCCAAGTGGAGATTAGTATTAGTAGACCCACTGACTTTGTATTGAAGACCCTTCTATGTTATCTTGACTATAACAGGGACTTAATATTTTCAACCATGAGCGGCCAACTTTTTTTCATACTCATTTTCTTTCTAGACTTTTGGACCAACCTAATCATCTTTTTCATCAAATATAGCTTTGTTTTTACTTGCATACACTTAGAGCATCTGTTTCAGCTGGAGAGAAAGCCATATAATCCAGAATTTTAGAATACATTTTTCATTTGTTGTTGTATCTAACTTGAACACCTTCATCTGATTAACCTTTCTCTGAATTGTGTTTGGATACCTGGCTTAAGTTCAAGAATTTTTTCAAGCTTCAGGAATCTTGTTATCAAATGTGGCTTCACTTGGCCATTTGTGAATTATAATGGAAATGACCTGTATTTTTAATACTTTACTAGTAGTCAGTAATATACAGAGATTATCCTAATTCTTCTGTTTCATTAAAGATGGCTTGACATAAATGGGCCATCACACATTCGGTGGAGATCTTCTTCATCAAATTATGCAGTATTTGGAGCAATAGAATTTGATCTGTACAACTTGTATGAAAAATATATTAGGGTCTTAAAATTTAAGGTCTACCCCTTAACATATTCAGAACCCCAGTAATACACTAATATTTTAAAAAGGATTTTTAACCAAAACATATCATGAAAGTATATAAAAATATGTTAGATAAGTATGTTACATAAGTATATAAAAATCAGTTTAGTTCAGTCACTCAGTTGTATCCAACTCTTTAGACCCCATGGACTGTAGCATGCCAGGCCTCCCTGTCCATCACCAACTCCTGGAGTTTACCCAAACTCATCTCCATTGAGTTGGTGATGCCATCCAACCATCTCATCCTCTGTGGTCCCCTTCTCCTCCCGCCTTCAATCTTTCCCAGCATCAGGGTCTTTTCCAATGAGTCAGTTCTTTGCATCAGGTGACCAAAGTATTGGAGTTTAAGCTTCAACATCAGTTCCTTCCAATGAACACTCAGGACTGATCTCTTTTAGGATGGACTGGTTGGATCTCCTTGCAAGGAGATCTCTCAGGGAACTCTCAAGAGTCTTCTCCAACACCACAGTTCAAAAGCATCAATTCTTCGGTGCTCAGCTTTCTTTATAGTCCAACTCTCACATCCATACATAAATAGCTATAAACTGATCTTAGAGTTGATAAGGATTCTGTATTCTCTTTGATACTACTTTCTTTTGCTATTGCTTCTCACCAGTGTTTATCCTGTGCCTCTTAATTCTCCTGTCTTTGTTTTACAGTAATTGAGACATTGGGAAATTTTGAATAGTCTCCAAGTCTTAACTTCTGGGAATACCAAAAAAAAAAAAAAAAACCACAAAGAAAAATCTTATCTAATAATATGAAAGAGTAATGTTTAAAAGGTGTAATCATCTTAATTAGCCAAGAAAGGAATCAAACAGATTTCCAAAAGGCTAGTCATTACTCCATTCAAATGTGATTCTTTGAAGTCGAAACTCAAGAGAGACCAGGAAATTAGAGAACTTCTAGCCACTTTAGATGAGTGGAAAAAATAGATGAATGATAAGGTAGAGTAAGTACTACACATATTCTCTACAACTACTGCCACTCATCTATAAAAAGTAGAGAGAATAGAAGATTTTTGCCAGAAACACGAAGAATTGGACATTTTAAATCAAAAAATGTGTGAGGAGGTGAAGCCTGGAAACTATACATTAAACATCTTGGCACTGACTGATTTCTATAAAAATTGTAGACCAGATTGCCAAACACATGGTTTGTGATTTGTGATTAGAAAATAAAGTACTGATTACTAAGATGCAGAATTGGTTTTTAAAGAATACATCATATTATGCTAACCTCATGCTCATTTTGCCAAAGATATAATAATATTAAATAATCTTTGTGAGTACCTCACATCTTACAGAGTGCATTCCCATTTAGCATCTTATTTAACCTTCACATCATCCCCGTTAAGTACTGTCAGGTAAGGAGGGCCTCAACAGTAGGAATCCCGGGAAGACACAAAAAGGACACATATGGGAGATTTGGGGCTTCCCTGGTGGCTCAGATGGTAAAGAAACTGCCTGCAGTGCAGGAGACCCAGGTTTGATCCCTGGCTTGGTAAGATTTCCTGGAGAAGGGAGTGGCAACCCGCTCCAGTATCCTTGCCTGAAGAATTCCATGGACAGAGGAGCCTGGTGGGTGTACAGTCTGTGGAGTTACAAAGAGTCGGACATGACTGAGTGAGTAACACTTTCACTTTCATGGGAGTTTTCAACAAGGACTTGTTTAGATACGAGGTAGGGGAAGAAGAGGGAGGAATCAAAGAGGGCTTTAAGGATTCTAGATTAGGTGAATGGTGATGCTGCTGCTGCTGCTGCTGAGTCGCTTCAGTCATGTCCAACTCTGTGCGACCCCATAGACGGCGGCCCACCAGGCTCTGCCGTCCCTGGGATTCTCCAGGCAAGAACACTGGAGTGGGTTGCCATTTTCCTTCTCCAATGCATGAAAGTGAAAAGTGAAAGTGAAGTCTCTCAGTCGTGTCCGACTCTTCGCGACCCCGTGGACTGCAGCCTACCAGGCTCCTCCATCCATGGGATTTTCCAGGCAAGAGTACTGGAATGGGTTGCCAATGGTGATGCTAGTAATCGATTTTCTAAAAAGACAGAGAGGAGTAGATAGGGAGATGTGAAATTCATCAGTTCATGTCAGTTTGGTGAAGTAGCTGTTTTGTTTCTTGAAACTGAATCTGGAATGAGTCACATATAATTTAAAATTTTAACATATGTAGGTCTGGAGCTCAGGAGAGAAGTCTGAACCAAGAAAAATAAGTTTTCATTCATTCAGTAAATATATTCTTTCAAATACTTTTGGTAGAGCAGGGAGGACAGTGGGTGGAGGTTTGAGCTGGGAGATGTGATTAGGAAAGGTTTGTTTTTCTTTAAACATGGAAAAAAAGGGTACATTAGTGGACTGAAGGAAAGGGGCTATTGAAGAGGAGACAAAATTGAAGTCACAAGAGAAGATAATAGACATAATCTCAGAGGCGGTGGAAGGATTGGGAACAAGAGCACAGGTGCACAGGTGAAAGGGTTATCCTGAAGAAAAGTAGTGATGCATATTCCTTTTGAAAAAAGAAAAGCATATAAGGAGTAGATACAGAGACAAATGAGTAGCCAGGATGGTTTTATTTGTTTCTGTGGAGCAAGGTTATCTGCTGAGATTGAGAAGGAAGAGCATGGATTGGGGTATTTTTGTGGGGAAAGGAAAAGTTACCATTGTGATTGGAAAATGGCCTTGACCAAGGACAAGTGACCTAATCTCTGATAGTGTTTAACACCCCTGCAATCACAAATATAGAAAGAGGCTGTCCATGCTGAAGCAGTTTTCTCCAGCAGGTCCTGTAACAGAGCAGAAGGCAAATAGGCTGAACCTGGATGGGGATTGGAAGGGAAGGTATGATGGAGAACTTGGGTAGAGGGTGGTGTGAAGTCAAGGGATTACTGGTGGGGATGAGGTTGTTAACTGAAGGGCTGAACTTTTAAGTATCCTGCTTGATTACAGAAGAAAGTGAAGCCAAGACAGGGCTGATAAATGTGGAGGATGAAGAATCCCAGTGAGTAAGCTGTAGGATTAGTGGAAGTAAAGGAGTACTAGAGATGGGAAAATGTGATGTGAGAGTCCTAAATTTAAGATTCTGGTACCGGGACAATTGTAGGTGAAATAAGAGCCAAAGTATGACCGATGACGGTGGGTAGCCAAGATTAATAGCACTAATTAAAATAGTAATACTAATAAAAGCAACTGTTTATTGTGCACTTTATGCTAGTCACTATATGAATGCTTCTTACAGATTAATTATGAGCTCATAATAAATCTATGAGCATTATTATTAGTTAATAATAAATCATACTTATTTTTCACAACCATCCTGTGAAGCGCATATTAGGAGCTCCATTTTACAAATGAAGAAACTGGGGCTCAGTGAGATTAAGTAATTTTCCCCAAGGCACACAGCTTGGAAGTACCTGAGTCTTTCTAGCCCCAGAACCCTAATGCCCAACTCCTAAATCATTCTGACCTTCTGCCAAGTAGGGGTCATTGAAGAAAAGGAAGTCAAAGTACTCTAAATCCTAGCGTGCCAATGTGTTGGCATTAATTTTTCTCATGGGTAGTGAAGCCCTGGAATAACAGATCTTGTGTGGAGAGAAAGACAGGAATTGTATGACAAAGTTCTCAATGAATGAATGACTCAAAGGTCAGTCAGTGACAACTGTAACTGTAGTTATAGCCTTAAAAGGGGAAGAAGTGGGATAATAATGTCCAAACCACCTTTGGAAACCAGAATAGTACTGACTTGTCTTCCTGGCTGGGATCTGGGTGTGCATCGTGTTAAGAGAAGGAGATGAAGTGATCCTCTTGTGTGGAGGTAGAGGATATAGGGAAGTTTCTTAGCAACAGAATTAGGGATTCTAATGGTAGGGAGTAAAGAATTCAGAGTTGAGCCAGGAGGACTCATCTAGTTGTGCATTAAGAATCAGAAAGAAAAAAAAAATCAGAAAGGATGGTGGCAGGTAAGCTGATTATATAATGTATTGACTAAACAGATATTATTTTGAAAATGAAAAGACGTTAATAATTACTGTGGGCCAACAAACATAAAGTAGGACTGTCCTGGACAAATTGAGGTATTTAGTCATGTGGATGTTGGGAAATGAATTGAGCCTTGAATTAGAGGCACGTGAATGGAGCTTACTAGCCTAAGATTATTCTCTAACCTGAAATGTTAGGGCACAATACTGCCCTGAAATGTTCTGGGTATGTCTTGTTCTGTAAGAGTCTGGAAATTTGAAGGAAGTTATGAATTCATCTCTAGAGGAAAATTTGTAAGCCATTATTATATAGATGGTACCTGAAACCTTGGATGGATGAGATTGTCAAAGAACACAAAGGGAAGTGAGGCAGAGGGGAGAATGCAGAGGCTCACCAATGTGAAGCAGCTGGCGAAGAAGCATCCAGACAAGGAGACAAGGAGAGGTCAGAGGGGCAGGAGGAAAACCAAAAGAGATTTGGCATCTTCCATGTCACGAGATGGAGCAGGACATGACAACCCACTCCAGTATTCTCACCTGGAGAATCCCATAGACATACTGTAGGCTGTAGAGGCTACAGACTAAAGCCTAGCCAACTACAGTCCATGGGGTCGGAAAGAATCAGGCATGACTAAAGCAACTTAGCATGAACACACACATGTCAAGAGACAAGAGAGGTTTAAGAATGAGTGATTAATAATCTTATATGCCTCATTGAAAAGACCCTGATGCTGGGAAAGATTGAAGGCGGGAGGAAAAGGGGATGACAGGATGAGATGGGTGGGTGGCATCACCGACTTGATGGACACGAGTTTGAGTAAACTCTGGGAGTTAGTGATGGACTGGGAGGCATGATGTGCTGCAGTCCATGGGGTCGCAAAGAGTCAGACACGACCGAGTGACTGAACTGACTGACTGACTGATGCCTCACGTTCCTCAGAGAGGTCAAAAGAGATAAGGATACCCGTTGGCTTGAGTCTGGCAGTTAGAAGTTTATTGTTGGTCTTGACTTGAATAGTTTGAGTAGAGTGGTATGGGCAAGAGCCAAGCTGCCACACACAGAGTGTGTGTGGGGGGAGGTGAAAAGACTACTTCCAGTGCAGATTACTCTTGAGTAATCTTGAAAGAGGAAGGTGTCGACAGGCTTTTTTTCTTTCTTTCTTTTTAAATATAGGCAGAGAAAAAGCCAATGGAGATGAAGGGTTAAAAACTGAGAAGAAAATGGAAGTGCTAGCAGTGCCTTCTAATAATGTCTAGTCAGTAATTTTGTAGTAATCAGAGGAGTGAAAGTGAGAGGAAGAAATATTTTAGATCAAGGAAGACAAATTTCGTAATAACCATAATTTGTCAGAAGCTGGAATGGGTGGAGAGTATTTATAGAAAGGGAATTCCTAATTTGGATGAAATATTGGAAAGTGACATCTAGGTTGTGGACTAACTCTAGGTTTATGTTTTTTCCCCTTCTACTTTTAATCCTTTTTTTTTTTTTTTTGAATGATATAACCATGTTCCACCTCCAAGGTTGTTGTTAGAATGGATTTGCTCTTTTCTAGGGATTTGTTCTTATAATTCTTACTTCTTAACTTTTTAAAAAGTTAACTGTATTTGTACATTGGAAATATTTTCTGGTTAAGTATATTTGTTTTCTATTGTGATTACATTTGATTCTTGGCTGAATTCACTGGTTTTGGTAATTTCTGTTTAACAAAGTGAATTCACATCTATATACGTGTTTTCTGTTATGAATGTGTAAAGAGCAATAATAGTATATTAATTTTCTTCCCTCTTTAAATTTGTTCTGATCAAAATGTAACTTGCTGCAGTGGAATTCTTATTAGTTTTGTAGTTCACTTGTCTTGGTTCCTTAGGTTGAAGAGTAATAGTCATAATTGCATAGATATTTTTTCAACAGCATAATTATATAAAGTTTAGATGAGTATAAAATTAAAACAATCGTGAGAATGGTTTCCTCATTTATTATAACTATGTGCTTTATTTGAAAGGCAAGTGGAACATTTATCAGTTCGTAAAATGCATTCATTGTTACGTCTTCTGAATATTCATTCATTGAAGTGCAAAATCAGTGTATCCTGGCCAATGGTAAAAGGAAATTTTGCTGGTGTGACTTGTAGGGCAGCTGTTTATATTTGTCAGCTCACTCTTACACTGCTTTTTGATATTTACTTATCTGAACCTTTAATACACTGTGACTTTATTTTTATTTTAGTCTATTAAAGATCAAAATCCTTTGCCATTTTCTGGATTTCCTCTTAATGATGCTTCCAAAGACAGTAATGCTGATAACTGTTCTTGCTTTTCTCTGTTAGCTTTATTTAAAAATTTTGGAGACTATTTCTAAAGTCATACATTCCATATTACTGAAATGTATTTATTTTCTCTACATCTTATTTAAAAAAAAAAGAATCTCTGGTTTTGACAAAACCTAATGATGCACGATTTAAGGAAATATTTAGAATGTGTAATTTTAATCTTAAATTAATCTTGATGCTTACTGTTACTATATGACTATTACTATATTACTATTTTCTGACTCTTGTACTGTTATGAAAGTCCATAGCCTAAAAATACTTAGAGATCATCTACTTTTGTCTTTGTTTGAATATGTATAAAAAGAATGGGGATCAGAAAAGCACTTTGCCTGAGATCCTAAAGAATTTGATGCAAAACAGAAAACTGAAAGTGTTTTGACTTTTAGTCTAGTATTCTTTCTCCTATACCACCAAATTCTTGAATATTTTAATACACTTTAAAAATGTAATCCCATAGCTGAAAGATGCCTTATACAACATGGAAAACAATGGTGTTTGGTTTCTAGTATGTAGTTCATGTGTAACTTTAACCCTTTTTCTTTGTACGTGTCTACATGCAGATCACAATGATAGAAACTAGATTGTAATGATACCAGTGTGGTTGAAAAAAAATATAAAGTGTAGGTTGAATCTGAAATGCATTCTCTCAGAAACTGTTTAGTATATATTTCTGTTTGACTTCTGTTCTCTATCACTCCCAGTCCCTGTGCCCTTTTCTCCTACTATTTGTCCATCCTCATGAATGGTTAGAGAACAGCAGATGAAGCAACCAGGTCTCAGTTTGGTCTTACTGCTGTTTTTCTTGATATGAAATGTTCTGTAATAGTAAACACATATTTGTCTATAATTGCCTCAGCTGAATTTTTTTCTTTAGGAGGGAAACTAATTTTCATTGTGTCTGTAAGAATTACAGAGGAATGAGGAAACTAATTCTATCTACATTTGCAAGAAGTCTTTCAAGCTTGTCAATATCTGTGTTCAGTCTTTCTGAAACTTATTTTGCAGGCCCTTTACCTTATACAAGATATATGTTAAAAACTGTTCATCATTATGATGTTACTTTATAAATTATTTTTTACTGTTTTCGTTTCACATTTAGCATAACGCTCCAGGACTTTTTTTGTGTGTGTTTCTTTAGGAGGTATGGAAAACCACCATGTCTACTGTTGATTTTAAAGAACTTTGAAACTGTAAACTCCGAATCATACTCTTTAAAATAGGAAGAATAAACATCTAAGCTTTTATTGCTGAAGTTTTTTGTTTTTAACCTAACAAATTTTGGTAAAGATTTTTAGGTGTTTCTGTAGCACTTTCCTTAATACATTAAGTTCTTGCCATGGAATGGAGAAAGGCTTTTATAAATGTGCCTGTTTATTTCTCAGTGCTTTAGGTGTGGGAATATTTCATAAAGGAATTTGAGTAACAAAATGTTTACTGTCAAAGTTAGTATTAAATGAATTGGTTTCTATTTATTGAGCTCTTACTATTTGACTTATTTTTAAACAAATAAGACCTGATTTCCCTTCTTAAAGTATAATCTAGCTTTGAAAGAAACAGTGTAATCCTGTAATACAATGTAGTGAGTCCTAAGATACAGGCATTTAGAAAAGTAATTGGTAGTTAATGGGAATTTCGTAGCAGCAGCAACATGATTTAAAAAAAACAAACGGTGAATTAATGTTGAGAACCTTTAGGAGGAATTATGGCATAGTACATTGTGTTTTGAGATGTGTTGAGAGATTTTAAAAAAAGTTAGATAGCAGAGGGAGTTCCATAGCATGATAATAAGGAATTAGGATCGTATTCCCTAGGAATTGAGGTGCCATTTATGATTTTAAGGAACGTGGCTGACATTTTTAGCAGTTGGAGAATTTGAACTGAATGGAAATGCACCAAGAAGAGTGACCAATTAAGAGGTTGTTGGTATTGCAAGTGAGAGAGATGAGGACCAGAGAATATGCTTCATCGTAAGAGGAGAGGGGAAGGACCAGATTCAAGGTGATGATCGTAACAGCTAACAATGATTGATCTTTCTACAATCTGCCAGGCACAGTGCTATCTCATTTAGTTTTAACATTCACAACAACTCGAAGTGCTCTTAGGAACTCAGTTTTATAGATAAGAATCTGAGACTTAGAGGAAATCAAGTCTAAGGTCACAGAGTTAGCAAGTAGGAGATGCAGAGGTGAATCAGCCAGCTGTCAAGAGGAAGAATTGACTAGGCCCCAGATGAAGTGCTATTCTTTTTTTTTTTTTTCCCTCATGAGTGACTGGGTAGAGGCCATTAACTGAAATAGGAATGAGGAAGGAAGAGCTAGTTTGTTGGAGGGAGGAGTCAGTGTTTGTTTTGAAGAAGAGAAATTTGATAGAATACAGAGAGACTGCCTGGGCCTGAATCCTGCGTCTGATAATTGTAGCTCTGTGACCTTGAACAGTTACCTAACCTCACTGTGCTTCAGTTTCCAACATGTGACAGATAGGGGTATATTTGTACCTATGAGACTGTTATGGGGATTAAACCAACCACTCCAATAGAGTGCTTATGGAAGTGCCTAATGTGTAGTAATTAATCATGGTAGGTATTAGGTGTATCACCATCATTATCATTCTGTAAAAATCTAGAGATCTGTTATGAAGATGGATGAGCTATTCAGTATAAAACTTCTAGCACAATTATTCCTAGTAGGAATGTACAGCCAGGAGAGATGATTTACTTGGTGGGCCTTCATTGTTCCTTTTGGTGCAGCCACAGTGTCTCAAAATTTCCATTCTTTTATGGTGCTCAGGATCAAATACAGATCATCTTCTGAGCTATCTGCTTGTCCAGTTTGTTTTAGAGAAAACGAACTGCTTGTTGAAGAGCTTTAGTGTGATACATTTTGGTGTGACTTTCTTGGAATTTCCTTTAAAATTCTGCCTTGCTACACTGTGCCTGGGTTCCTTTATTTCCTGCCCACTTTTGTTGTACAAGGAGCCAGGATGACCTCTCCTCTCTGAGCCAAAGTTTTCCTCCACATTTACTAGTTACGGATTATTATAGTCCTATATAAATTAATATGGAACACTAGGTCAGAGCCAGTCAACTTTTATCCCTCTTATGTGCAATCCCCATTAGGGCTGAAGGTGTTGCTTCTTTTTAAAATATAAATACTTCTTTCCAGGAGGAGCAGAATTTTCTTTTTTTCAGTTCACTTCTTGATGTGAATGAGACATGAGGAAACATGGAAAATGATAACATGAACCTGTAGAAGACCTTGAGAAGTTTACGATGGCAGGATATATTGCCTGGAGAACAGATAGGCATGATTACTGCCTAACTATAGGTACACTTAGTGCCAGACCCAATCACTAGAATGCTCTGACAGGTAATATTCTAAAAGATATAGTTTGGCTGTGAAAGTGTTACTCACTAAGTTGTGTCTGATTCTTTGTGACCCTGTGGACTGTAGCCTGCCGGGCTCTTCAGTCTATGAAATTCTCCAGGCAAGAATACTGGAGCAAGAATACTGAAGCCTTTCCCTTCTCCAGGGGATCTTCCCGACCCAGGAATTAAACCTAGGTCTCCTGCATTGCAGGCAGATTCTTTTTTGGTTTGGTTAGGCGAAGTTTCTCAAAAATTTCATGCCATATTAGGAAGAACATTGGATAGAAATCTGAAGGTGTAAAGCCCTGTGACTTTTGGGAAATCTCTTAACCTCCAACTGCCTTAGGGTTCTTATCTATTAATGTAAAATTTTGAGGGAGATACTAAGATCATTTAATTCTCTGTTAAGATAGTTATTCAGACTGTAAACAATTTGCCTTTGCAGACAATGTCTTATGAGGTGTTTATATCTATAAGGCTCTTCTCCAGGTTGTTTAAACTTTACAGTGTCCCTGAAAGTGACATTGTGAGAGAACCCTGGGAAGAAGGTTTGGGGAAGTGCTGGTGTTAACGTCATCAAGCTTAACTGGCCCTAGGGTTTGCCTCACATGTGCTACCCTACTTTTGGAGCCCTTTCCTTAATCATCAGAGCCACCCCAAATGACTTGGATGTGTGGGAACACCTTCTTCCCTTGCTTGACAGGGTACTGGGTGGGGGTCGTGACAAATTTGTTGTTAGCCATCCAAATTGAAACTGTCAGTTCAGTTCCCAGGGGGGCCTTGGATAGTTACTCAGACTCCTTAGGGTCCAGAGTTCAAAGCCTTAATGACATTTTTTTTCCCTCATGAATACCACATTAGTATCTAAGGAGCTGGAGACCAGTGTAAACTTCATAACAGTGTGTGACATCCTGATTGTGAATCAGGTATTCTTTCATGCAGAATTCAGAAAATCAAGTTCAATATTTGTCAAGAAGTGCCTGAACTCTAAACAACAGGTATAACCTGAAACAACTGTCATAATTTCTTTCGAAGTTAACCGTTAAATGGAAGTTGAACATCATCCTCAAGTATGGTGAATTATCAGAAATTATGGGATTGTGATTTATCTTGCAAAAAAGATTTATATTATCACTAAGGTAGTTTTTCGGAGAAGGCGATGGCACCCCACTCTAGTACTCTTGCCTGGAAAATCCCATGGATGGAGGAGCCTGGTAGATTGCAGTCCATGGGGTTGCCAAGAGTCGGACACGATTGAGTGACTTCACTTTCACTTTTCACTTTCATGCATTGGAGAAGGAAATGGCAACCCACTCCAGTGTACTTGCCCGGAGAATCCCAGGGACGGGGGAGTCTGGTGGGCTGCAGTCCATGGGGTTGCCAAGAGTTGGACACAATTGAGTGACTTCACTTTCACTTTTCACTTTCATGCATTGGAGAAGGAAATGGCAACCCACTCCACTGTACTTGCCCGGAGAATCCCAGGGACGGGGGAGTCTGGTGGGCTGCAGTCCATGGGGTCGCTAAGAGTCGGACACAACTGAAGCGACTTAGCAGCAGCAGCAGCAGCAAGGTAGTTTTTATGGATCTCCGATTCAGCTGTTTAATTTAGAACTTTGTTGAAGTGTCACACCCTTTAATTCTCATTTTAAATTCCAAGGATTTTATAAAAGTAAGCCCATGAAATATGTTTTACTTTTTTATATTCAATGACTATCACATTTTACTTCAGTTTTCTCAAGAGAATATTTATTTTCCACTATAACATAGGTTGTAAAGATGCTTATATTAATAAATACATGTAATAAATGGATAAGCAACAAGGATATACTGTACAACACAGGAAAATATAGCCATTAGTTTGTAGTAACTTTAAGTGGAATATAATCTATAAAAATATTAAATCACTAGGCTGTACGTCTGAAGCTAATGTAATATTATTGTAAATCAACTATACTTCAATGAGAATAAAAGCAAGTAAGCTACTTGTAAGAAGAAAAAAATTGGGTATGTAAATAATATCATCGTAAACTTTCTGTCTTAAGTCTGTAGCTGGGAATCATTCTGATAGCTATTATTTAATATATCTAGTATGATCAAACATTTACAAGGTAGAGTCCAGATTAGCAGATTAGCTTCTTAGATGTTGTATAATTTAACTCAACTGATGTGTCTTATCTAGCTGATTCTTTAAAGAGAATTCTGTTATCTGAACAAGATCATTTCCTAGTATCTTTTCCCTTCCCCCATCCAAATCTCTTGTATGTTTGGCTCTGTGTTATGGTTACACAAATGTGTAGGGAAAGATTTTTTAATCTTGTTTGCAGATGTACAGATTGTAGACTAGTGAACTTTGAGTAAAGATTCTGGGCAACATTTAGAGACATTTAGTGTTAAGGAAACTTCTTTGCCCATTGTCTGATTTTTAATTGACCTGACAGAAGAAAAGCTGGGTCTTCTAAATGTCATTATTTTAGTTCCAGTTAATTAGCTCCAAAAATATCATATAACTCCCAAGACAATTGTCATGGGACCTTGAAATATTGGCTTTAGTTATTGTCACCTGTAGAATGTGGGGTTGGAGAGTATGAAGTGGAAAGTTTCTGCCATTGTGTAAATGCATGAAATGATAAAAATAGTGTTATCGGTTTTCAAGTTTTTTTGATCTTTAGTGATATGTTGCAGAGAATATGTGAAATCTTTGGGAAAGTCATAAATCAGTCTATAATAAATATATACTAAACTCTGTGAAGAGATGGGATTTAGCATAGTTAAGAGTTCATGTGAACAACCCTTATTTTCATGAAAGCTGCTTCAAATTGCAACAGACTCTGATTCAGTAAGAATTCACAGAGTACTAATTATTTTGTGTATTATTTGTGTAAGTCTCACAATAATCCTTTGATTTTTAGTAGTCTTCTATTTTTTGGTACCTAATACATTTCTGAAAATTATTCTGTGATGATAATTTCTCTAATACTATTGTAGTTAGCAGATTTAGGTAAGTACTGGGTTGGCCAAAAAGTTCATCCTCATTTTCCTATAACATCATGCAGAAAAACCAAATGAACTTTTTGGCCAATTCAATATTATTTTAAAAGACAATTTACCAGAAATTTTGGTGTTCAGTGAAAGATTAAGAATTGAGTCCTTCAGACAGTGCTGTTAGATGAGAAAAAGTATGCTTTTTAATCAGGCCATAAGAATAAAGTTCATTACTATAACATTTTTTGTTTCTTTTCCTTTTTCTTCTTGTTTACTGTAGAAGGCACATGGCAAGGAAAAGGCAAAAAATGCAGATACCTTCTGCTTTTGTTTTCAGTGTTTCCTTGGAAACTCCATCATCATAAGCAGACCCTTAATATTTCCTGCAAACTGGTCTGAGGAAAGGGTGTAGTTATCTTTTCTTCCTCTAGATGGCACTCTGTTGGAACATGTTAAGCTGGTGTCAAGCGTTTAAAATCAGTTCAGTTCAGTTGCTCAGTTGTGTCTGACTCTTTGCGACCTCATAAACTGCAGCACGCCAGGCCTCCCTGTCCATCACCAACTCCCGGAGTTTACTCAAGCTCATGTCCATTGAGTCGGTGATGCCATCCAACCATCTCATCCTCTGTCATCCCTTTCTCCTCCCACCCTCAATCTTTGCCAGCATCAGGGTCTTTCCCAGTGAGTTAGCTCTTTGCGTCATGTGGCCAAAGTATTGGAGTTTCAGCATCAACATCAGTCCTTCCAATGAATATTCAGAGCTGATTTCCTTTAGGATGGACTGATTGGATCTCCTTGCAGTCCAAGGGACTCTCAAGAGTCTTCTCCAGCACCACAGTTCAAAAGCTTCTTTGCTTTTCAAAAGCATCAATTTTTTGGTGCTCAGCTTTCTTTAGAGTCCAACTCTTACATCTATACATGACTACTGGAAAAACCATAGCCTTGACTAGACGGACCTTTGTTGGCAAAGTAATGTCTCTGCTTTTTAATATGCTATCTAGATTGGTCATAGTGCTTTTCTTCCAAGGACTAAGCGTCTTTTAATTTCATGGCTGCAGTCACCATCTGCAGTGCTTTTGGATCCCCAAAAAGTAAAGTCTGCCACTGTTTCCCCATCTATTTGCCATAACGTGATGGGACCAGATTCCATGATCTTAGTTTTCTGATTGTTGAGCTTTAAGCCAACTTTTTCACTCTTTTACTTTAATCAAGAGGCTCTTTAGTTCTTCTTCACTTTCTGCCATAAGGGTGGTGTCATCTGCATATCTGAGGTTATTGATCTCCTGGCAATCTTGATTTCAGCTTGTGCTTCATCCAGCCCAGCGTTTCTCATGATGTACTCTGCATAAAAATTAAATAAGCAGGGTGACAATATACAGCATTGATGTACTCCTTTTCCTATTTGGAACCAGTCTGTTATTCCATGTCCAGTTCTAACTTTTGCTTCTTTACCTGCATACAGATTTCTCAAGAGGTAGGTCAGGTGGTCTGGTATTCCTATCTCTTTCAGAATTTTCCACAGTTTATGTGATCCACACAGTCAAAGGCCTTGGCATAGCCAATAAAGCAGAAGTAGATGTTTTTCTGGAACTCTCTTGCTTTTGCGATGATCCAGCAGATGTTGGCAGTTTGATCTCTGGTTCCTCTGCCTTTTTTAAAACCAGCTTGAACATCTGGAAGTTCACGGTTCATGTATTGCTGAAGCCTGGCTTGGAGAATTTTGAGCATTACTTTACTAGCGTGTGTGACGAGTGCCATTGTGCAGTAGTTTGAGCATTCTCTGGGATTGCCTTTCTTTGGGATTGGGATGAAAACTGACCTTTTCCAGTCTTGTGGCCACTGCTGAGTTTTCCAAATTTGCTGGCATATTGAGTGTGGCACTTTCACGGCATCACCTTTTAGGATTTGAAATAGCTCAACTGGAACTCCATCACCTCCACTAGCTTTGTTTGTTCCAGGATGTCTGACTTTGGGTGAGTGATCAGACCATCATGGTTATCTGGGTTCATGAAGATCTTTTTTGTATACTTCTTCTGTGTATTCTTGCCACCTCTTCTTAATATCTTCTGCTTCTGTTAGGTCCATACCATTTCTGTCCTTTTGCCAAGAGAATGCACTGGCCATAGCAAACACCCTCTTCCAGCAACGTAAGAGAAGACTCTACACATGGAGATCACCAGATGGTCAACACCAAAATCAGATTGATTATATTCTTTGCCGCCAAAGATGGAGAAGCTCTATACAGTCAGCAAAAACAAGACCAGGAGCTGACTGTGACTCAGATCATGAACTGCTTATTGCCAAATTCAGACTTAAATTGAAGAAAGTGGAGAAAACCACTAGACCATTCAGGTATGACCTAAATAAAGTCCCTTATGATTATACAGTAGAAGTGACAAATAGATTTAAAGGAGTAGATCTGATAGACAGAGTGCCTGATGAACTGTGGACAGAGGTTCATGACATTGTACAGGAAACAGGGATCAAGACCACCCCCAAGAAAAAGAAATGCAAAAAAGCAAAATGGCTGTCTGAGGAGGCCTTACAAATAGCTGTGAAAAGAAGGGAAGTGAAAAGCAAAGGAGAAAAGGAAAGATATACCCATATGAATGCAGAGTTCCAAAGAATATCAAGGAGAGATAAGAAAGCCTTCCTCAGTGATCAGTGCAAAGAAATAGAGGAAAAGAAAGAGAAATTAAGGAAACAATACCATTCACCATTGCAACAGAAAGAATAAAATACTTAGGAGTATATCTACCTAAAGAAACAAAAGACCTATACATAGAAAACTATAAAACACTGAGGAAAGAAAGCAAAGAGGACACAAACAGATGGAGAAATATACCAAGTTCATGGATTGGAAGAGTCAATATTGTCAAAATGACTATACTACCCAAAGCAATCTATAGATTCAATGCAATCCCTATCAAGCTACCAATGGTATTTTTCACAGAACTAGAACAAATAATTTCACAATTTGTATGGAAATACAAAAAAACCTCAAATAGCCAAAGTAATCTTGAGAAGGAAGAATGGAACTGGAGGAATCAACCTGCCTGACTTCAGACTATACTACAAAGCCACAGTCATCAACACAGTATGGTACTGGCACAAAGACAGAAATATAGATCAATGGAACAGAATAGAAAGCCCAGAGATAAATTCACGAACCTATGGACACCTTATCTTCGACAAAGGAGGCAAGAATATACGATGGAAAAAAGACAACCTCTTTAACAAGTGGTGCTGGGAAAACTGGTCAACCACTTGTAAAAGAATGAAACTAGAACACTTTCTAACACCATACACAAAAATAAACTCAAAATGGATTAAAGATATAAATGTAAGACCAGAAACTATAAAACTCCTAGAGGAGAACATAGGCAAAACACTCTCTGACATAAATCACAGCAGGATCTTCTATGACCCACATCCCAGAATATTGGAAGTAAAAGCAAAAATAAACAAATGGGACCTAATTAAACTTAAAAGCTTTTGCACAACAAAGGAAACTATAAGCAAGGTGAAAAGACAGCCCTCAGATTGGGAGAAAATAATAGCAAATGAAGCAACAGACAAAGGATTAATCTCAAAAATATACAAGCAACTCCTGCAGCTCAATTCCAGAAAAATAAATGACCCAATCAAAAAATGGGCCAAAGAACTAAACAGACATTTCTCCAAAGAAGACATACAAATGGCTAACAAACACATGAAAAGATGCTCAACATCACTCATTATCAGAGAAATGCAAATCAAAACCACAATGAGGTACCATTACACGCCAGTCAGGATGGCTGCTATCCAAAAGTCTACAAGCAATAAATGCTGGAGAGGGTGTGGAGAAAAGGGAACCCTCTTACACTGTTGGTGGGAATGCAAACTAGTACAGCCACTATGGAGAACAGTGTGGAGATTCCTTAAAAAACTGGAAATAGAACTGCCATATGACCCAGCAGTCCCAGCAGTCCCACTTCTGGGCATACACACCGAGGAAACCAGATCTGAAAGAGACACGTGCACCCCATTGTTCATCGCAGCACTGTTTATAATAGCCAGGACATGGAAGCAACCTAGATGTCCATGAGCAGACGAATGGATAAGGAAGCTGTGGTACATATACACCATGGAATATTACTCAGCCATTAAAAAGAATTCATTTGAATCAGTTCTAATGAGATGGATAAAACTGGAGCCCATTATACAGAGTGAAGTAAGCCAAAAGATAAAGACCAATACAGTATACTAACACATATATATGGATTTTAGAAAGATGGTAACGATAACCCTATTTGCAAAACAGAAAAAGAGACACAGATGGACAGAAGAAACTTTTGGACTCCGTGGGAGAAGGCGAGGGTGGGATGTTTAGAGAGAACAGCATCGAAACATGTATATTATCAAGGGTAAAACAGATCACCAGCCCAGATTGGATGTATGAGACAAGTGCTTGGGCCTGGTGCACTGGGAAGACCCAGAGGAATCGGGTGGAGAGGGAGGTGGGAGGGGGGATCGGGATGGGGAATACATGTAAATCTATGGCTGATTCATGTCAATGTATGGCAAAAACCACTACAATATTGTAAAGTAATTAGCCTCCAACTAATAAAAATAAATGGGAAAAAAAAAAAAAAAGAAATAGAGGAAAACAATAGAATGGGAAAGACCAGAGATCTCTTCAAGAAAATTAGAGATACTGAGGGAACATTTCATGCAAAGATGGGCTCAATAAAGAACAGAAATGGTATGGACCTATCAGAAGCATTTAAAATAGAACTGCATAAAACATTTACCAAAAATGTTTACTGATGTCGTATAATCTCTGAAGATCCACATAGCAACTCTGTGGGATGGACATTTTATGGGGAGGAAGCCAAACTTCACACATAGAGCTCTGTGTGATGGACAGTAATTGCTTGATTCCAAACCTCCCGCCTTTGTTTTCACCATTGTTGTAATACTAACAATTTGACTGTTCAGAACAGACTCAAACTAGCAAAAACAGAGTGAATAATCAGACTAGTACATATTTATTGAAATATTTATTGAGTAAGTAATAAGATATTGGTTGAATTAATGAATTAGTGAAAAAGTGAATTGTAGCACAACAGACTCTGTCCTCCTTATCACCAAGACCACTCATTATTTGATAGTTCTTGAGGAGGAAACTTAGTGACCACTGGAGTACTTGCCATATTGTTGAGATTTTATCTTCTGTGGTAAATATAGTATCATTGGTAGCACTGATTAAAGCATAGAATTGATAAAATATTTTAAAAATGCCTAAAAGTTAAGAATATGTAGTAATGACTTGGTGTAGGGGCAGGTATAGTAGCCCTACCATATTTCACGAAGGTAAATGTTTGAAAATACACTGTACTGAGGATGATAGCATAATTCTGTGATACTTTGGATAATAGGTTGTGGCAGAACCAGAACCAGATCAGAGCTAAAATATCAAAGTCAGCTTTCCTAAAATGTCTATGGGAGGTCTCACTCAGTAAAAACGAAGCTTATTTTATTGACCATCCTTTTCCAGAGGGTAAAGGAAATAATCGGGGAGCTGATACTCTGAGCCTAATTTTGACCCCTGTGATGGCTTAGTTAGTGAACATAATGGGAAGAGGTAACAGTGATCTGTTGTCCTGAAAACTTACTTCATGATTACTCAACTACAGTGACCTTTCACTTCCCCTCCAACACTGACATGCAGAGTCACACTCTAGATGTTGTCATCATCTGGAACTGTTTGATTCAGAAATCTACAAATACCCATATCTTCCTTGCTACATTCTCTGTTCTTCTCTCTCATAGAGATTGAGTGCCTGAATTTCCTCTTTGTGTGTCAACATGTGCCTGGCCTTTTTCTTTTCTCTACCCAGCCTGTACCCCATTTTTGACCATATGAACTATTCTTTCACCTGTACCCCTGATTCCTTCCTCTTATGCTTCTGCTGCCTCCACTCACCAGAACCCTCATTTCAAGATCAGTGGTACAATCTGTATTCTGTATTATGAGATCCAAGCAGCTGAATCCTGGAGAATCTGAAACATTTGAGAAAATTGATCACATCAGAAATTCAGTTTTCAGCCAGCGCCCCAGGAAATCCTTTTATTTATCCTTGATCACTATTCTCTCCATCCTTGTTTTCCTGCTTCTCGTTTTGCTTTTTGATACCAAAAACTTAGTGTAATTCTTCTGGGGACTCGACTTGAGCCTCTCTTCCTATCTGGAATGCCTTTCTCCTTTTCTCCCTTCACCTGTTCAACTTTTTTCAAAATTATCTCGTTCATGAAGCTTCCCTGGCCACTCAGATTGGGTTCAGTACTTCTTATTAGTACACAGTGCCCTGTGTATTGGTTTGCCTTTGCCACATAATGTGATCTTCCTGGGGGTGGGCAGAGACTGGGACTGCTTGCCCACTTTGTACTCTTCGTGCCTGGCACAAAGTGGGTATCTAGTAAGTGATAAGTGAATAAATAATAAACAGAAAGAAGACTTGAAGCAAAGCTGGAATATAGAGAATTGGAGATACAGAGTTCCTAAATATCAAAGAAAAGATCGGTAAGGTGCCATATATAGTTTCTAGAAGGGAAAGTGGTTGTAAGATGTCCATAGACAGAGTCTTTATTGAACAGTTGGAAAAAATATGTGAAGAAAAAGTTGAAGCAAACTGGCCAAATGAACTCAGATTTTAAAATAACATGTGCATAACAAGGAAAGGAGGATATGAAACAAATAACAAAAACAAAATTATTTATATATAAAAGAGGAACACAACCCTCTGAGAATAATGAGCTAAGGTTTTAAAAATGTTAAAACTGACCTTTACGTTTTATATATAGAAGATGAAAATAACAAGCAAATAATGGATTCTTCTTTTAAACAAACTGACCCTATAATCAGAGACAGAGAATAAATGAAACTTCTCAATTTCTATTTTCTTTCCATCTTCTGTAACATGAAGAATGATCTATACACAGATTAATAAGGGTAGAAGTAAGAAGAATAATAGGAGAAAATGTAAGCCCAAGATTGAGGAGGAGATTGTCCCAGAACCTCTGGTTGCTCTAAATGAATTCACACCTCAGGTTCAGATTCTGAGAAAATTTTTTAATGTCATTGCTCAACTGGTAATCTTTGAGCTATTACAGTGAATTTGAAAACTTTTAGAAGATTGTGAGGAATAAACTTCCAAAATTATAAAAAAGAATGTAGATTTCATAGACTTTAGTGAGTTTGAAGTTATCTCCACAAAAGCTTCTTAAAGATCATTTTAAAAGATTTTTACAGAAATGTTTACAGAAAGAATAGATGGACAGGAAAGGTTAAGGAGAGTCTCTAAAACTAATTCATGCAGTTAACCCAGGTTCTGCTTTTGATGGGGATGTACATGTACAGATCCAGAGACTGTTGCAGCTGTAACATACATAGAATCCCATGAAGTGTTTGACGTCATCTGTTCTATCATTCTGTTGGGGGCACACATGGAGAGCTGGGCTGTAGTATAGGTACAGCTATTGAACAGCGGAACTTGATTTTAGTTACTGCAGCGGTGTGGGAAATCTCTTAGAGGCTGCTGTTTTTTGACACTGTTCCACTCATCAGTTTAACACCTCCCACTTCTCACTCTCAGCTGGATTGCCCTGTGGTTTATTTCACTGAGAAAATCGAAGCCTCCAAATCTTGGTCTTCCCGCTGCCAGACACACGAGTCTTCCTGCATCTGCGCTCATGAGCTCTGCCATGCTTCTCACTCTGCTGAATGGATCGCCTTCTTCCTTTTGCTTGCACATTGGACCCTCTTTATTTTGCCTCCTCATTGCTGTTGGTATTATCTCCTCTCATTGTAGTTTTTCATCTGTTTTCCTTTTCCTGTTGGAGAAACATGCTACATGAATATGCTATGATAGCTTACAAACATGCCATAGTATCTTTTTTTCTTAAAAAACTAAACAATTCCCCTATCCAGAGTCCCCTTCAAGCTGCCACCTATTTCCTTGCTACCCTTTTTGACAGAACTCCTCTAAAGGGTTTTCTAAACATCTTGCCTCCATTTCTTTGCCATTCTTTGCCACTCCACTGAGACACTGTTTGACAAGGTTGTCAGTAACTTCCATGTTGCTAAATCCAATGGTCAGTTCCCCATTTCCATCTTACTTAACCTCTCAGCAGTATTTGACACAGTTGATCACTCTTTCCTGTTTCAGGTTTTCCTCACTTGGTTTCTGGGAAGGACCATGCTCCTGAATTTTTTCTGCCTCACATGCTGTTCCTTCCTGGTCTCCTGTGCTGGAACCTCTTCACCTCCCTAACTCAGCGATGTAGACCCCAGGGCTCAGTTCTGGACCCTGTTCTCTGCCCCACTTGCACTCATTCTCTGGGTTCCCCCTGTTGAGTACTCTAGCCACTAGCCACAGTCCCATCATTGCAGAAAGTTCTTTCAGACAGCATTGCTCTGGGTTATTCCATCCATATTATCTCATTAAAATGCATCTGCATGCTGATAACTTCCAAACTGATTCACCTGTCCCAGCCTCCCACCTGAGCCCAGCTTGCTATGTCCAGCTGCCTGCCTGATACCCTTTACTTGCTTCTTAAGAGACCTGTCAGACTTGACAGAGCTAAGGATAAACTTTATTATACTTTCTCTCCCAACCAGTCTTACCTATTCCTTGCACAGCCTTAAAAAAAACTTGGTTGGAGCTTAGGCAAGGAAAGGAAGGGTGGGCAGGAAGGAGACTTCCACTGTTCGGGAGAGACAGTTCCAGAGGAACACTCCTGTTTCTTCCTACATCTTACTTCAGTCCCTGAAAAGTAGGAGTGAGTGACTTTTCACACTTTTGTAGTAATATCTAACTTCTTTTTTTCTCTTGCACTCAGTATCTCGTGCATCAAATATACACTAATCTCAATGCCTTGGAATACTTTTTCCTCAGATAGTCACATAGTCTGTTTTGTTAACTTCATTCAGGTTTTTGCTCAGAATGTCCTCTTTAGACATTCCCTGCCAACCCTATCTAAAGTAGCCTTCCTGTCATTCTGTATCCTTATTCTATTTTATGCTGGCATTACATTTATTTTTTCTGTCTCTACCCCACTAGAATCCTTGAGCATAGGGATCTTTTTGTATCAAAAATAGTAGCTGGTGTATAATAACTGTTCAAAAAATGTTTGTTTAATTAAATGGCATATTGATGATGACATTTATGTCATTTCTAATGATATAAAACCAGAGGGTATAACTGATACATTGTCAGTTTTTTGTTTGTTTTGGTTATTTTATATTTTACACTTTGCTAGTCACTGAATTAGAGAAAGTGAAACCTATTGTTTTTCTGAAAAGGTCATTTATATGACCTTTTGCATATATATAGGCATTTTGCTAGGATGCATTTCATTTATGGTAAAATTTTAATAGTATAAAAATTATAGTAATATTGTTGGGAGCAAGTTTTATTTATTATGACATTATAATAATAGTTATAAGTTGAAAATTATAATGATGATGAATTTGAAATTTGGCATTTTTTTCCATAAAGTACAAAAAGTAACAAGACAGGGTCCCTGGCCTTAAGGAACTTGTTACCGAGGGGGTAAGACAGTCATATAGATAAGTAGCTACACAGGGGCAAAAACATGTAATGTTCTAAAAGGCACATTTTCAATTTATTAAAAAACTGTATTTCCATGCTTTATGGACACCTAGCATAATAAAGGGTGTTTTTTTTAAAAGTCAGAACACAGCTGTGAATAATGAGTGATGGCAGAGCGCAGGAGGACACAGCTCATTGTTCTGGCAGGTGGGATTATGATTTTGGATGGAGTGTAACTCCATGGATATCCAAGCTGGACCATGTACAGTATGGAGATAAAGAAGCCATGTCAGTGGCTTTCTAAGAGCATTAGAAAAGTCCCTCAGCTTGGCCTGGAAATGTCTCTCAGTAAGAGAAACAGATGGATTCAGTTTTATGGCAACTTTGACTTCTAATAGCCAGCCTGAGTTAGCTGGAATCGTTTTAGTATCTGAGATAAATGGCTCCATCTTGTAGTAATCCAAGCTAGAGGGTGCCAGTAGTCAGAGCAATTCATACAGTACCTCCTTATGCTCATCGTTCGATAGGTGATTTCCTTGTCTGTAATTTTAGAGTTAAAAATACATGGATGCCATGGCTGATTCATGTCAATGTATGACAAAACCCACTGCAATGTTGCAAAGTAATTAGCCTCCAACTAATAAAAATAATTGGAAAAAAAAATATATGGATGATGCAATAGGAGCAGATATGGAAGGTGTTTTGAGACTCCACTCCAGGACTGTTTTGTTTGGTGGAGCAGTTGATGCCCTGGTGGTTGGCCAGTGGAGTGGGCAAGTAAGACTGAGATCCAGCCTGTGCTTTGATAGCTGTGTGCCATGGGCTGCACCATCCTAAGAAAAGTGTTTTTTTCCCTAATTCACACAAAGTCCTGTGTAGTCCAAGAGCGGTTCTGTCCTATTTCCTGCCTACTTTATTCTCAAGGGCCTAGAATAGTGTGTAGTACAAGAACCGTCTGTCAAGCTGAACAGAATTCAAGACAGTGATCTAGATTTGAGCATTTTCAGCAATTAAAGGTCATTTTGATTTTAAAAGCCTGTGGCTCAAAATAAACCTTACTGTTTGCCTTATAACTATAATAAGAAAATATTTTTCATGCCTCTGCCTGGTAAAAGTTATAGCAAAGGAGAAAACTACAGAGAAGCATCTTCTTGCTACCCCAGAAGTAGGAATTTATCCTTTGGTATTCTAGAGATAGCCTTCACTGTGTTATACATAGGAGATTAATTCATTTTTAAAAATTCAGAAAGGGTAGAAAACTTGGTGGTGGTTTATTCATTCATTGGCTCTAGTATTTTCTGAGTTCTCATGTATCCTCAAATATATTTTACAGGAAAGTAATAACTTGACTGTCATAGTATATAGATGATATTCTGCTGCCTTCTAGATTTCATTATTAAGAAGACAGATGGTGCCCAGTTCTTCCTCCTTTATAGTGGTTTACTGGAGGTTATAAGTTGGGAGTTGGGAGAGGAGTTGTAAGGAGCTGTAATCATGTTGTCTTGTACAGATCAAATATGTTGCAAGACTTCATCTCTCAAGATCCCATTCTTAAAGCTACAGGCATTTTTTAGTGTGCTCTTGAGATTTAAAAAATTGTTGGCTGTTTCATACATCAAATATGAAGACTAGCCTCTGGTTTTTATGTCAAAATTTTAATTTTTAAAATTATTTGTGTTTAGCTATCACCATTAATGGTTATCCTGTATTGTTTTGTTTTATCCTGGTTTTTTTTTTTGGTAGGTGTAGCTTTGTTCTAAGAATATTTGTTTCGCCCAGTTCATGAACTCAAATTATAAAGACCCTAAATGTTACAGAAGTGTTGAAAGATTGGTGAGTATTTAATGTAACAGATATTAACAGCCAAAATACTTGATTCAGTCTAAGACTTTGAAACTAATAGTTATATGATGTTAATTAAAACCCAAAGTGAAAATACCTAAACTTTCCAGACATATAAATTATGGTTTATTCATACTATGGCACATTGCACAATGGTTTAAAGGAATGAACTTAATGTTGAGAGGGAAAAGCAAAGTTATAAAAAGATGCATATGTTTTTAGAATAATTAAAATGATACTGAATATTTTATGCCTATGATGTATCAAAATTATAAAAATATATATAGAAATGATAAAACAGCAACTAAGGAGGTGGAAGAGGTGTGGGTGGAGTGTAGCTTTCCTGTACTGTAAGGTTTGATTTCTCTACACACGTACACATGCACACACCCATTCCCCTCCATGCATGAGAACTGAACTGAACATAGTTTAATGTTAATACTTGGTAGATCTGAGGTCTGAGTATTTGCTATAACCTCACGTTATAGAATCTTTGTTTTTTTTCTGGGCGTTTGAAATGTTCCAAACAAATCTTTAAAAAATACCATACAATCATCTTTTCAGTTGGCATTCAGAATGGCTGAAAAACATTCAGTTAAATTCAGCATTCTTATTAGATGCGTGGGAAGAAACAAGTATTTCTTACTGCGCCAAGCAGAAGTGCCCCCATCACTCCTGCCAGTGTTGTTTTGCTAGTGCTGTTAATAACTAATGCAGCTAGAAGAGTGACAAGTGTGTGAATATTAGATGGAAAAGTTCGCATTTTTTGTTATTTGTAGTTGACAGTGTTTTAGATCTGGAAATTCCAATAAGATCAATAAGAGAGTTAAGTAGGAAGTTTGGATATATGAGTAAAGTTTGGATATCTCAAAATAAATCTACTTCCTGTAGGCCCCCTATATACCGTTTTGTATCCTAGTTAGAATATATAAAGAAAAATAAAATCCCATTCAGAATAATGATGAAAACTATAAGACACCTGGAATAAACCTAATAGAAATATATAACAGCAATTTCTACTTCAAGGAAATAATAGGATAAATGTGCAAGGATAATAGGATAAGGTGTTTATTGTAGTTTGTTTATGATAATAAGAAGCTAGAAACAACCTAAATATTCAACAATGACAAATTGGCTACATTGTTGTAGTACATCTACTAATGAAACACATGTACTATGTGTAACATACACGTGCAGTGGAATGTATTAAAAACAGTAAGCATACAGCTATTAAACAGAGAACGAGTTCATGTGAAGATTTCCAAACTATCTAAATGAAACAATCAGGTAATAGATCATTTATATATGATACCCTATATATTATGTAACTGTGTATATATTTTATATACATTTTTAAATATGGAAAATGTTTCAGCATTTAATACATTTTACTGACATGGTGTCTTATGCTTTTAGGAAGTGGGATTGAAGTTATTTCCTCATTAGTTGTCTAAAAATTCATGTTAATTTCTATTATCTTAATTATTACCACAGTTTTTTTGTTTTTCACATTTTTTAAAATTTCTAAAGTTGCAGTGTGCCTTGCAACTGATGGGTGGTGTCTTACATAGTCAGTGGGCTGCATTTGTGGAAGAGTTAGTTGTTCTTGCGTACCCTTGAATGAACTTGGTCATAGCTGTTCACAGTGTCAGCCCTTCAGCTGAGTTATGTGTGTTGTCAGTACTACATCTCATGAATTTTCCATGTTTCCTAGTCATTTACTTTCTGCCAGTCTCCTCTGGTAAGATTAAAAAACTTGCACCAGCCTCAAAACCTACAGAATGATGTCAGCGTCTTTGGGTTCTATCAGGTGAAAAACAGTTTATATTTTTAAAGATCGCTTTATCTTTCAAAATATATATAACAAGAGTATTTTATAAGTAATGGGTTTATTTTTGTTCTGTAGTGAGGCAATTTTAGAGAGGAAGTCAGCATTTACTTTAACCGCCACCACCCGCTAGTGTTTTCTTTCCCAGCACGTTCACTTACCCATGCTTGCTCAGTCATTTCACACCCAGGACTAATTTCTGCCATGCATGAATATTTAAGGAGTACCAGACTAGATCAGAGCTATGTCTGAAAATATTATAAGGTTAGGTACCAATGTCCAGTAATTTAAAGTCAGTCTTCAATTATAAACAAATAGCAACAAAAACACATACTAATAGTATTATGCAACATTTTTATTTTTCTAATTTTTTCTGTAATGTTTATTTTATAGCTCGGTCATGAGCACTGACAGTAACTCATTGGCGCGTGAGTTTCTGACCGATGTCAACCGGCTTTGCAATGCGGTGGTCCAGAGAGTGGAGGCCAGGGAGGAAGAAGAGGAGGAAACCCACATGGCAACCCTTGGACAATACCTTGTCCATGGCCGAGGATTCCTGTTACTTACCAAGCTAAATTCTATCATTGATCAGGTAACATTTTCATATCAAATCATTTTTTTATCAGTAAATTTTAATTATAGTTAAGTAATTTCTAGATTGCATAATTTCTGATAGTCTCTTTGAGATAAAGTCCTGTCTTTCACATCACTCAGACAAGGAAAAGTAACTCCATTTATGAACATTTTGTTTATTTGGGTGCTTTCCAAAATGTCTAAAATGTCTTACAGTTATAAACAGCCTTTTTTCTAAAATGCTTTCATATACACTACGCTTTTTAGTTTTAATATCAATGTGAGATAACTATGATTGTTAGTAGAGATAAAATCATGATTCAGAAACATCATACATTTTTACTTTCAATAAGTATCAGGTATATCTTTTAAAAGTTTAGTGTAAATTATATTTAGAGAACTTGCCAATTCTGGGGTGAAAATACAGAATCCTTTGTGTAAACTAATAATTACTAAATCATCTGGTTTTCATACATTGCTGTGTTTGCTTAAACAATGGTAAGACCATATGGTATTTTGCTGTTTCCTTATTATAGAATTAACAGAATTTTAAAGCTTGTTGGGACTGTGGAGATGTTTTCATCTAACCTTTTGTAGGTGAAAGACTGAGATCCAGAAACATTAAATAACTCAAACAGGGTTAATTTAAAGCCTAAATGCAATTTTTATCTATTTCATTTTGTTAGAAAAGAAATATTTATTTTATGAAAGAAAAGCCCACCATCTGCTTTCACTGTCTACTAACTAATGTAGTTAGGTAATAATATTTCAATTAATTTAAATTTAAAGGATAATTAACACTCTGTAGCACCAATATGGTGAACAGCGTTAAACACTTTAAGTGTAAATTTAACTGTTGTAAAACAAAATTTCCTTGTCATGAAAGCATTTTGCTAATAAATACATATATTGGGTAAATATAGACACTAAAATTAAAGCGGCTATTTTCACCATAAGCTAAGAAACCTAACAGTGTAAATCAGGAAGTGTTTGTTCACTGTGGTGTCTGCCTGTCATGGAACTTTCCAGAATATTTTCAGGTTTATATATTTTTAAATGTAATTTATTTTTATTGAGGTAACATTGATTTATAACATTGTATAGGTTTATATAATTTTATTCTTTTTTTAATGTGATTGGTTAAATATGACTAAATGTAATTTAATTTTTAAATATTTGTATGACTTCTATAAATAAATTTTAAAATAAGAAAAAAATGATTTGTTAGACCACATGTAGTGATTTTATATTTCAAAATTTTAATGATTTAGTATACATATCATGCTCTATTTATCTTCTTTCCCCACATTAGAACAATTCTGTGTTCTCTCTCTTTTTTAAGATACTACTTATATAGCATCAGAAATACCAGTTATCCAGGAATAAATCTGATAAATTATATATAGATTTCTCTAAAAATACTACAAAATGTTGTGAGAGAAACTAAAGAATACCCAAATAAGGGTGGAACTACACAATTTTCATGTACTGGGAAAAAGTCAATATAATAAATATTTTTTAGTCTCCAAATTGATCTGTAAATTCGAATATAATCCCAATCAAACTTTCAATAGCTTTATTAAATGCCAGCTTTATTGGAATATAGCTTACATATCAAAGAATTAATCTATTTCATACGTGCAATTTGGTGGTTTTTAATGTAGTCATACATAAATGCAACCGTCACCACAGTCAATTTTAGAACATTTTCATCCCCTCAAATAGAAACCCGGTGCCTTTTAGCCATTACTTCCCTATCCCTGTCATCCCCCTTGGCCCTCAGCAAACACTAATCTACTTTCTGTCTTTCTCTTTTGAGTTGTGAAGTATCTTTTACCGTACTGTTAAATGATTGAATGTGAATGTGAAAGTCATTCAGTCCTGTCTGACTCTTTGCGACCCCATGGACTGTAGCCCGCCATGCTCCTCTGTCCATGAGATTTCCCCGGCAAGAATACTGGAGTGGGTTGCCATTCTCTTCTCCAGGGGAACTTCCTGACCCAGGGATCGAACCTGGGTCTCCTGCATTGCCGGCAGATTCTTTACTGTCTGAAGCCCATTAAATGATTGAACTCATTCAACTCATAATTGCAACATTTTTTCCTATGACAATATGTTTTTAATGCCCTCTTTCTCCCTAGTCACTCACTTCTTGGAATATCTTTAGCAATGGTGGTAGGGACAGTAGAAGTAGAGTGAAAATAACATATTAATGAATAGCCGTTTAAAAAATAAGACTTCCCAAGATTTAAATTGTTTAAACCAGAAAATGGAGAATGATCTTTTGGCTCTTTAAGGGGAATTTAACTATGTAAGACTTAATCATTTAAAATGGAATCAAAGCACTGGATTCAAAGCTGTACAGGAGAAACTTTAGCTTTTTTTATATATATGTTTCTCATATGTTGAAACACTTCTTGGATACTCTGGAGAAGAGGCAGTTTAAATCCTTTCAATACTTCTGCTTTATTAACAGATATTTAATATAAGGAATTAAGCAGACTTTTTATTGATACATAATTTATATATAGGAAATGCACAGTATTTTGTTGGGTAGGTTTTGACAAATATGTAACCTCTATAACCACCACCCAAATCAATGGTTAGAAATTTCCACCACCCTAGAAAGGTTTGTCATCCTCCTTTTCACTCAGCCACTCCCCTTCCTCCACTGTAAGATAACCACCGTTCTGACTTTTAACATCTAAGTATAGTGTTGCCTGGAGAAGGAAATAGCAACCCACTCCAGTACCCTTGCCTGGAAAATCCCATGGACGGAGAAGCCTGGTAGGCTACAGTCCATGGGGTCGCAAAGAGTCAGACACGACTGAGTGACTTCACTATAGTGTTGCTTGTTCTAGTACCTCCTGTAAATGTAATCATGCAGTATGTACGCTTGTGTCTTGGAGATGATTCATCCATGTTGCTTAAATCAGTAGTTCATTACTTTTTGTTTCTGGTTAGTGCTTTGTTGTATGGATATACCATAATTTTTTAACCATTCTCCTGTTGTTTAACCATTTGGGTTGTTTTGTTGTTGTTTTTTAGTTGCTAAATCATGTCTGACTCTCTTGTGACCCCCATGGACTATATAGCCCACCAGTCTCCTCTGTCCATGGGGTTTCCCAGGCAAGAATACTGGAATGGGTTGCCATTTTCTTCTCCATTTGGGTTGTTTACATTTGGCTATTGTGAATAAAGCTGCTGTGAGTATTCTTATAAATGTCTTTGTATGAATATATTTTCATTTCTCCTGGATAAATATCCAGGCATATGATTGCTAGGCTATAGGGTAGGTGTTTAGCAGTATAAGAAATTGCCAAACTGTTTTTCAAAGTGGTTGTATCACTTTTCATTCCTACCAGTGGTGTATGAGAATTCCAGTTGTTCTGTATCCTCTCTAATATTTGACATTGCCAGTTTTTTTAGTATTAGCCATTCTAAGTGAATGTGAAGTCGTGTCTCACTGCAATTTTAATTTGCATTTCTGTGACAACTAATGCTGTTGAGCACTTTTTAGTGTGTTTAATGTCCATTGTATATCTTCTTTTGTGAATATCTGTTCAAGTTTTGTGCTCATTTTAAAACTCAGGTTATTTGTTTATAATCCAGTTGTTATAATTCTTTGTGTATTCTGGATAAAAATCTTTGTTGAATTGCAAATACTTTCTCTGTGAATTGTCTTTTCATTTCTTTTTTTTCTGCTGAGCTGTGAGGCATGAAGGATCTTAGTTCCCCAACCAGGGGTGGAACCTGTGCTCCCTGTAGTGGAAGCATGGAATCTTAACTACTGGACCAGTAGGACAGTCCCACCTTTACAGTTCTCAACAGTGTCTTTAGAAAAGCAAATTTTTTTCCTTTGTGAATAGCGCTTTTTATATCTTGTCTAAGAAATCTTGGTCTTACAAACTCAAAGTTGCTCAGATATTCTCTAGTGTTTTTCCCCCTGGGGCTTTTTTGTTATTATTTTTAGGTCTTTTAGGTCTGTGATCCATTTTGAATTAATATTTGTATATGGTGTGAGGTAGGTATTATGGTTCGTTTCTGCCCGTCTACTCAGTTGTTCTGCAACATTTCTTCTTAAAAGTCTGTTCTTTCCCCTACTGGAAAACCTTGCCACCTTGGTTAAAAACCAATTGACCATATATTTATAGTTTATTTTTAGACTCTCTCTTCTACTCTGTTTATCTTCTTTCACTAATACTATACTGTCTTGATTACTGTAACTTTTATAGTAATTCCAGAAATTAAATGGTGTAAGTTCTCTAATTTGTTGTTCTTTTTCAAGAATGTTTGAAGAACATTCTAGATCCTTTGCCTTTCCATATACATTTTAGAATCCGCTTATTGTTTCTACAAAGTGCCTGCTATGATTTCAGTTGTGCTATTGTTGAATCCAAAAATCAATTTGGAGAGAATGGATATCTTACATTGTTAACAATCCTGAGTTTCTCAATCCATGAATATGATATAAATCTCTTTATTTCAGCCCTCTCAAATTTCTCCACAGTATTTTGTAGGTTTTAGCATTGAGGTCTTAGGTATTTGGGGGTAAATTTGTTCTAAATAGTTTATTCCTTTTATGACATTATAAATGGCATTTAAAAATTTTATTTTTCTCCTGCTTGCTACTCATAGAAATACAGTTGATTTTTGTATGTTGACCTTGTGCCCTGTGATTTTACTAAATTTGTTTACTTATCTATCTTGAAGTTTTACTGTGCATTCCTTAGGATTTTCCATGTAAACAATCATGTCATCTATAAGTAATTTCACTTTTCAAATTTTTATGCCTTTTATTTCATTTTCTTGTGTTTTTCTTTGGCTTCTAGTACAGAAGTGGGTGAAAGTGATAAGAGTGGACATCCTGCCTGTGTTTGACCTGAGGGAAAGGCATTCAGTATTTCACCATTAAATCTTATGTTCAGTTCAGTTAGTTCAGTCACTCAGTGGTGTCCGACTCTTTGGGACCCCATGAATTGCAGCGTGCCAGGCCTCCCTGTCCATCACGAACTCCCGGAGTTTACTCAAACTCATGTCCATCGGGTCGGTGATGCCATCCAGCCATCTCATCCTCTGTTGTCCCCTTCTCCTCCTGCCCCCAATCCCTCCCAGCATCAGGGTCTTTTCCAATGAGTAAATCTTATGTTAGTTCTAGATTTTTCCCAGATGCCTTTTATCACAATAAGGAAATTCTCTTTTATTCCCAGTTTGTTGAGAGTTTGTATCCTGAATGAATGTTGGATTTTATCAAATACCTTTTCTGTGCCTATTGAGACTATCATATTATTTTTTTCTATCAATGTAGGTGGATTACATTGATGGCTTCTAAATGTTGAACTAACTTTGCATTCCTGGAATAAACCCAATTTGGTCATAGTTTATCATATACAGACATGTTAATCTGTTTATTCTTAGGGAAAAAAATGCTTAAATAGCAAAAATATAATCTTTTTAATGGTTAAAGATAACAGACTGGAAGTTTATACTGAGACCTTTACAAGGTTTGTGAAAACTTGTAAACTTGAAAACTGCCAAGCCTAAAAAAATAACAGTTATCCTTAATTTTAACGTTGGTATCAGTGTCAACTAGATGGATGGTTTTGGTGACCTAATTGCTCCAGATCTCAGTATCCTCATCAGTAATGTAATATACATCAGTAACATAAATACATCTAGTTGGATGACTTCAAAGATCTCTTCCAACATAAAAGTGATTTATTTCTATGTCGTATTTGATAGTAATGGTTTCTGATTTCTTCTATACCCTAATCATGAACATATATCACTTAATTCTAATGTAATGAGTAGAAAATAACATGATTTATTACCAATAAAATATATCAAAATTGAGCTAGTATGCACAACCGCGTGTTATAAAATTCTGCTTTTAAAATTTCCAATATATATAGTTTCCATACCTATTCACATTCTATGGATGTTCTATAAAGTTGTTATTTATTTTGCTCAGTAAAATATCAAGAACAGGCTAGACATTTATGAACAGAATATATTTTAAAAATGTCAGGCAAGTGTATGCTCCTCGTTTCTTGTCTCATCACAACAGTGATTTGGAGCGACAGACATTAAAGCCCTTGGCGCGTCACAGCTCTCGGGTCTTGGACAAACCGTGTTATAGCTCTTAGACAAATCAGTGTTATCGCTCTATTTTATTTAGAAGACACACGTCAGGGGGAGAGAGAGAAAGAGTGCATGCATGTGGGAGAGAGAGAGCGCGCACGCATGCGGGAGAGCGAGCGAGAGAGAGAGAGCGCGCACACATGGGAGAGAGAGCACACACACATGGGGGAGAGAGAGCACGAGAGTGCACGCACGCGGGGCGGGGGGCGAGGAGAGAGCGCGTGCTTGGCTCCTCATTTTATATGTTTTCTTCCCCCTGGGCTTGCCCTATGCAAATTGGGCTCAACCAGGAGTGCTGTTCTACCGGAAGTCCTCACTCCAGTCCTCGGACCTTTCTTTGACCTTCTTTTGCTCTATTTTGGCGGCTTTGCCCTTCTTGTCTTTTAGCCACCACCATTTTGGACTCCTTTTCCCTATTCTAACTACCTAACATTACCCTCTCAAGAGATTGGAGGCCCAATTATTTGGGAATACGGGCATGGAGGTCTTCATGGCTACTTCCTGCTGAACTGGGATGGTGAGGGGTATTGGGCCTACCCTTCTTGCTGGTCTCAGGCCTCAGAGTCCTCAACGGTGGCCATCTAAGGGTGAGTGATATTTTCCATGGTCGACTGTAGTTTTGTATCTGTGTTGAACTGGCACTGCATGTCATAGCTTGTTGACCTGGTCAGAGACTAAACAGGTTAGACAATTGACAATACATGGAACAATCGTAAGCAGCATCAGTATGGTGTAACAAGGACTAGTAGGGGCATTAGCCACTTTCAAATTCACATTGCCAGGATGGCTCAAGTCCCTCCTTGTTCAGGGATCAGAAGATCTATCTCCTGTCTGTTTTGGAGTACAATCTCTGTCAAGCTCTGTTGGCTCTTTAGAGCTATCCTGAGAAATCTTATCCCCTGAAGCCAGATTTGGGGAGTGTTAATTAGAATGGCACTCATTTGTAGTTCTGAATAGGTATCTGAGATCTCCCAGGGGCTCACAGGTATACTGAGTGTCCTCTTCTGTTTTCTTCCACGGCTTGACTTGTGAGTAGTGAATCCAGGAGTCATGTCCTGGTACCTTGACTGCTGTGAGGGTAGAAAGTATTACAGGGTAGGGGCCCTTCCATGTGGGCTGGAGTTGAGCCTTTGGGGACCCATCTTTCCAGACTTTAATTAGGACTTGAGTCCCTGGAGCATATAGTGATGACTCCTTAGAGTCTTGTGGGTCCAGGTTCATACCCCCAAGCATATATCCTGTTGGAATTGCCCAATGGTATAAGACCAGAGGATCTGAGCCTCTGGATCTAGGAAGAGGTCATTGACATAAACAAAAGGTCTCCCATACAGCATCGCATAAGGACTAAGACCAACCTGTTCCTTAGGGGCAGTATGGGTGCGGAGGAGGGCTATTGGTAAAGCTTCCTTCCATCCCAGGGAGGTCCCCTGGGTTATCTTTTTTATTAATGATTTTAAGAATTGGTTGGCTCTTTCTACTTTTCCTGAAGACTGAGGCCTCCAGGCACAATGGAGATAATAAGTAATGCTCAATGCTTTAGAGACCCCTTGGGTGACCTTAGAAGTAAATGATGTCCCATTGTCACTTTGTAGTGACTTGGGCAGACCAAATCTTGGAATGATTTCATGCAGAAGTTTTTTTTACCACCTCCTCAGCCTTCTCAGTCTGGGTGGGAAAGCCTTCAATCCATCCTGATGGCAGAGGCTTAGCCTCTGTGGTCTCAAAATTGGAGATTACTGCATACCTGGCTCTTCTTTTTCCATCTAAGACAAAGCTGCTTCCATCAGTGTACCAGATTTCCTCAGGATTGGTCAGAGGATCTTCTGACAATCCCACTCGGGGTTTTGTCCAGTGGTCCAAGGTTTCTAGACAAGAGTGAAAGGGGAGAGAGCTCTTGGGAGTAGGCAGGAGGGTGGCTGGGTTAAGAACCTCACAAGGGGATATAGTGAGGCCTGGATTTTCCATCAGCATTACTTGATATCTGAGGATTTTTTGATCAGACATCCATAAATGGCCTCTCCCATTTAGGAGTTGTTTTACTTGGTGGCTGGTAAAAATAGTTAGTTTGCCCCCAAAGGAGAGTTTTAAAGCATCTTCTATCATGATTGCAATAGCTGCAAGATTTCGAAGGCAGAGGGGGGCCAGCCTTGGGTGGTTGGATCGAGTCTCTTGGATAAGTAAGCTACAGGCTGGGGCTCAGATCCCAACCTTTGAGTTAACACTCCCAAGACTATTCCCTCTCTTTCATGGACATAAAGTTGGAATGCTTTTTCTGGGTCTGTCAACCTCAAGGCAGGTGCCTGAGTTAAGGCCTGTTTTAGTGTAGCCTCTGCCTTCTTTCGAGGAGTTCCCCACATCAGTGGGATTGAATCATCTCGTCCCTTTAAGCTTTCATATAAGGGCTGGGCAATTAGACCATAGTTGGGTATCCAAATTCTACAATACCGAGTTAGCCCCAGGAAAGCTCACAATTGTTTTTGAGTCGTGGGGGAGGGCAACTGGAGGATTCCTTGTACCCGATCAGAGGACAGCCTCCTGGACCCGTGTGTAATCTGAACTCGCAGGTAAGTGACCTTTGTCTCGACCATCTGTGCCTTAGCACGGGAGACTTTATATCCCCTTTCTGCCAAAAAGTTTAGAACCTGAATTGCATGTTGTTGGGCACTTTTCTCATCTGGAGAGCAGATTAGTAGGTCATCTACATGTTGTAATATTTTCCCATTAGGTCCCAGGTCCAGATCTAGGAGATCTCGGCTAAGGGCCTGTCCAAACAAGTGGGGACTGTCTCTGAACCCATGAGGTAATACTGTCCAAGTCATCTGTTGGTGTTTTTCTCCTGGGGCCTCCCACTCAAAGGCAAAAAGATATTGGGATTCTTTAGCCAGTGGTATGCAAAAAAATGCATCTTTGAGATCCAAGACTGTAAACCACTTGGCAATGGGTGGGATTTCTCCCAAGATTACATAGGGATTGGGTACTGTGGGATGGAGGGGGACTACAGCTTCATTTATGATCTGGAGATCTTGAACCATTCGCCAGGTTCCATCCTTTTTCTTTACTGAGAGGATTGGGGTGTTACATGGCAAACTGGTAACATATGGGGACCAATATGGGGACCAATAGCCCACAAACAAGGAATTTATTTATTAAAGGCTGTAGTCCCTCCCGAGCCTCTCTTTTGAGAGGATATTGTTTCCGGTTAGGAAACTGAGTGGGATCTCGGAGGACAATGATGACCGGTTCGGCTTGGTGGGCTCGTCCAGGAATCCCCTGGTCCCAAACCTGGGGGTTAATTTTGTCCTCCCATAGTCTTTGTTCTCTCTCTATTGGAGGTGTAATGGGTTCTTCAGTAGTAACCAGAAGCTGTAGGGCCCTAGGGGCTGAAAAGCTTCCCATCACAAGGGTGGTCCCCAGTTTAGTGAGTATGTCTCTTCCCATTAAGGGAGCAGGACACTCAGGGACCACCAGAAACTGGTGGGAAAATATCTGTCCATCCCAGCAAAAAAGAAGTGCTTGGGTGAATCTTTTAGTAGTTGCTTTTCCTGTAGCACCCAAAATGGTACTGGTTTGGGAGGAGAAGGTTCCGGAGTAGGAGATCAAGACAGGGTAGGTAGCCCCTGTGTCAACCAAGAAATTCTCGGACCTGCCTGCCACATCCAGTTGCACCCTTGGCTCCAGCCCCGTGATGGTTATCTGTGACAGGCGGGCTGGCTGGAGCAGGCCGCTTCAGTCCTCTTGAACCATCGTGAGGGAAGGCTTGGCGCTTGACCTTGAGGCTCTTGGGTCCCAAGGGCAGCGTGCCGCCCAATGTCCCAGTTGATGGCATTTGTGGCAAGCCATTCCAGGAGACTTGTCACGGTTTAGACACTCTTTGGCCCAATGCCCCGCCTGTCTACAGATTAAGCATTTGCCTCGTGCCTTGTCCTTCAAGCACTCGGGGTTTGCCATAGGGCTTCTCTGGAGGGCGGCCAGCATCTGGGCATGCCTTGTCTCTTTCCTTCTCTCCCTCTCCTGGGCCTTGGCCTCCTTCTCCTGTTCCCTGTTATAAAAGGTACTGGTGGCTGTCTGGACCATCTCATCTAAAGAGGCAGCAGGGTCCTGCTGCTGTAGCTGTTGTAACTTTATCCTGATGTCTGATGCAGATTGGGACAGGAATTTGCCCTTTAAAATCACCTGTCCCTCGTAAGAGTCTAAGTCCAGATTGGTAAACTTTTGGAGGGCCTCTTTTAGCTTTTCCAGAAAGGCAGTGGGGTTCTCATTGAGCTCCTGAGTTATTGCTGAGACTGGGCACAGTCCCACAAGTAATAGGCTTCTTTCTGTTTCCATGGGTGGACTTCCTTAGGGGTGAGTCTTTCTGAAGCTTATCCTAGGTAGAATTAAGGGGTTGTAACTGCTAGTTTGTCCACTGTGAATGGGGCTAGATATCATGATGTAAGCTTATCCTACCTAGTACTGTTGCAGCCTGAGAGCCAGGTGCCCCTGGGTCAGGGTACAGATCCCCAGGCAGGCTGAGGCGTGACAGCCTCCTAGAGATCGAATCCCCAGGCAGGTCGAGGCGTGACAGCCTCCCGAGAATTGGGTCCCTGGGCAGGTCGAGGTGTGACGACCTCCTGGGACCCCTGGGACTGTTGGATCCCTGAGCAGGTTGAGGCGTGACAACCGTTCAAGGACCAGATCCCTAGGCAGGTCAAGGCGTGATGACCTCCTGGGACCCCCAGACTGGAGTTGGGCATCCCTAAGATATCCAGCATGACCAGTGCTAGGTAGGATTAAGGGGTTGGATATTATACAGTATTTCCCTCCCAAGGCCAGCTATTTTCTGGTTGTCCCTCCAGAAGATTGTAGAGGCAGCACTGTGGGAAAACTAATAGGCCTCCTTCAATTTTCATGGGTGGACTTCCTTCGGGGTGAGTCTTTCTGAAGCTTATCTTACCCAGAACTGTTGCAACCTGAGAGCCAGGTGTCCCTGGGTCAGGGTGCAGATCCCCAGGCAGGCTGAGGCGTGACAGCCTCCTAGAGATCGAATCCCCGGGCAGGTCGAGGCGTGACAGCCTCCCGAGAATTGGGTCCAGACCAAAGGAACTGCAAATGCAGACACACTGAACTCTGGAGAAAAATCTACTAGGAGGGTTAAAGCAGAGGCTGCATGTGGGGGCTTGGCTAGTGGGGAAACTGATGGCCAACCTTGTCTACTGTAGTTTTGTTGTTCAGTCGCTCAGTCACGTGTGACTCTTTGCAACCCCATGGACAGCAGCACGCCTGGCTTCCCTGTCCTTCCCTATCTCCCTGAGTTTGCTCAAACTTACATCCATTGATTGGGTGATGCTGTCTAACCATCTCATCCTCTGCCACCTCCTTCTCATTTTGCCTTCAATGTTTTCCAGCATCAGGGTCTTATTCAATGAGTTGGCTCTACCATAGTAAGTCAGTCTACCATAGTAAGGAGTCTTTAGTTTTATTCTGAAAATATTAGGGAGGTTTTTAAGTAAGAGAATAAGCAATGAAAAGTATTCTTCAGATTTGACAAGTCAGTCACTGATAATATTATTAGCAAGAATTGTTTCTGTTGGAGAATAATGCAAGCTTTTCAATTTAGTAAAGATAATAACAATGAATGAATTTTAAATTACTACATCTAGTTCTGTGGATTCTGTTTACACACATGCCAGAATTTATCTATGTATGATTGGTCTAACAGGGATGAGGGAGCATAGCAGATGCTGACATTCCTACTTCTTGGAGGAGTGGGAATGTGATAACAGTGGAAATGGTAGCCACTGGACAGCAGTAGGTAATCCATTGCATTATCTCCTTTACACCCGGGCTAGTGTGTAAAGACAGGAGCAGTGAGTATATCAGTTGATTGCTATGTAACAAACCACAGTTCAAAAACTTAGCAGCATTAAAAATGATTTATTTGCTTATGATTCTGTGAGGTTGGCAGTTCAGAAGGCTCAGCTGGGATCACCACCTCTGCTTCTTATGGTGTCAGCAGGGATTACGTCTGAATGTGCAGTTGGTTGGCAGAAGACTGAGGGCTGCTGGATGGGACTGTTGGCTGGCTGCCTCATTCTCATCCATGTGGCCTCTCATCTTTCAGAAGGCTAGTCTCAGCTTCTTTCTGTGGGTGGAAGCATTTCAAGAGACTGAGGGGGTGGCTGAGGAAAGTCACATAATCTCACATCTGCCACATTCTGTTGGTCAAAGCAAATCACTTGGCCAGCACAGATTTAAAAGATGAGAACACAGACTCCAGCACTTGATGGGAGGAAATCACTTGTGGCCATGTTTTATCTACCATAGTGTTTTCCCTCTGGCCATGATTATTAGCATCTCTCCTATACTCCCTCCCAGGACTCTCAAAGTAACGTTCCATCATGGCATCTGATCGGAAGTCCACGAGCTCACGATATGCATCGGTTCTGTGTGCACTCTAGGCTTCCTGGTGCAGCACTTTGGTAGCAGCTTTTCTTGACTGAGGGACTCGTGAACTAAAAAGACAATTATCTACCCCACACACACCCTGCACACAGTGATGAGATAGGAACAGGTTAACCACACTACATACTTGTATTCAACAAGGGAAACTGAGAGGAGGCTCTCGCAGTCACTCATCCAGTGAAATCCAGCCAGGCAGGTGTTCTAACACAACTTCTTCTGTTTTTTAGACAGATCTCTACTTTGGGCATGTAAGGCTTGTGTGAAAAAACACCCTCAAAATTTTTAGTAATACTCTACTTTTGTCTAGCTAACAGGGCCTACTAGGTACCACCTTAAGTCTTTCTGGGGTTGTGACATAATACGCTTGGTATTATAGCCACTTAATAACCCGTTTTTGATGGGAGGAAAGGAGGAGAGGGAATTGGGAGCTGGTTGGGCAGACTATAGCCTATAGGCTAACTGTTGCCATTGATCTGTTTGTGGGCAGCACACAAGCTAAGAAGAGTTCTGGCATTTTTAAAGCACTGTTAAAAGAAACAAAAATATGGGACACAAGCCATATATGACTCACAAAGCCTAAAATGTTTACATTCTGGCCCTTTACAAAAGAAGTTTGCAATTTCTGGTATAAATCAAGCATAGTATTTGACATCAGTGGGGAAAACAGTACATGTAATTATCCTGAGCCATCAAAAACATTTAACAGAATCCATCTATTCTTGACAAAAACTCTAAAAACAGATTAAGAATAGAGAATTTCATATAAAAAGAATAGGAAAAAAAGAAAAAATTTTAAATTTATTTTATAAATAAAGGTATATACCTTATACAAATATAAGGTATAGTAGGACTTTCCTGGTGGCTCAGATAGTAAAGAGCCTGCCTGCAATGCAGGAGACCTGAGTTCAATCCCTGGGTCCGGAAGATCCCTGGAGAAGGGAATGGCAACCCATACCACTATTTTTGCCTGGAGAATTCCATAGACAGAGGAGCCTGGTGGGCTACTAGTATGGCATTACTAACAGCAAAAGTCTTTGCTACTTTCAACATGGAGTAGCAAAGAGTTGGACAGGACTGAGCAAGTTTCACATGGTTGGTTTACAGTGTTATGTTAATTTCTGCTGTACAGCAAAGTGATTCAGTGAACATTCTTTTTCATATTCTTTCCCATTATGGTTTATCACAGGATAGTGAATATAGGTCCCTATGCTATACGCTAGAACCGTGTTGTTTATCCATTTTGTGTATAGTAAGTTTTAATCTGCTAACCCCAAACTCCCAATCTATCCCTTCCTCATCCCCCCAACCCCCTTGGCAACCACAAGCCTGTTCTCTATGTCTGTGAGTCTGTTTCTGTTTTGTAGATAGGTTCATCTGTGTCCTATTTTAGATTCTCCATGGAAGTGATTATTATATGGTATTTGTCTTTATCTGTCTTCCTTCACTTAGTATGATAATCTCTTGGTCCATCCGTGTTGCTACAAATGGCCTTATTTCTTTTTTGGCAGAGTAGTATCCCATTGCATGTATGTCCCACGTGTGCTTTCTCCATCCATCAGTAGATGTTTAGGCTGTTTCTGTGTCTTGGCTGTTGTGAATAGTGCTCATGTGAACATAGAAGCACACATCTTTTTGAATTATACTTTTGTCTGGATATATGCCTAAGGGTGGGATTGCTGGATCACATGGCAACTCTATTTTTAGTTTTTGGAGGAACCTCTATACTGTTTTCCATAGTGGCTGTACCAGTTTATACTCCCAACAACAGTGCAGGAGCATTTTCTCTACATTCTCGCTAGCATTTATTTGTAGACTTTTAAAATCATGGCCATTCTGACCAGTGTGAAGTAGTATCTCATTGTAGTTTTGATTTGCATTTCTCTGATAATTAATGATGATGAACATCTTTTCGTGTGCCTACTGGCCATCTGTATATCTTCTTTGGAAAAATGTCTGCTTAGGTCTTCTTCCATTTTTCAGCTGGGTGATTTTCATTGTTTTTGAGTTGTATGAGCTGTTTGTATGAAAAAATCAAAATAATTTTTAACAAGCTCTGCAATAGAACCAGCATAAGACTAACTTTATTACTATTCTGTTTGATATCATGTTTTAAAAACATGCAATAATAAAGTGGAATATGAAAATAGTGACAGCTAAATGTGAGAAAGATGAAGAAATAAAAGTTAATTTTTAAACTGATGTGTACAGAAAAATCCAAAAGATCATCCAGAAAACGGTTCAACAAAATTATAGAATATAAGACAAACATATTGTTTCCTTTAGCTAAAGTTATTCAGCTAGAAAATTTTAAAAAGATTCTGTTTACAGTCGTAATGAAAAAATGTTCACATGTGTGTGTATAGATACACATTTAAGAAATAATTATAAAATTCTGATAGAAGAAATAAAGGACTTAAATAGCACGTTATTTCTGCTATGTCTGGAACATTAAATTTAGCATGTCAAAATGAAGAGTAATGCCATTAATATAAATTAAAATAACTTCAGTCCAAATTCTTTAACATGTCATCCTGAGATATTTGAACCCCACTGATCTGGTGCCCATATGCCTGCAGCTTCTTAAACATCGCCTCTGGTTTGGGATCTCAGCCTTTCCTCCCAATAAAATTGCCCTTTCTCTTCCATCCTGCCATCACTACTTTGGGATGGTTAGGATAGGCAATTAATATAAAATACAATCAAAACAATAGAATTGTGAAAGAGACAGTGCCTGGCACCTGGTAGATATGGAGCATGAGCATGAATCTTACTACCTGGATGAGAGTGATCTCACTGTTTGTTATTGCAGTGGGGAATTTAAAAATGTGTGACACAGTCATTTTCCAAGCAGAGGGGAAAACATAAAATTGTAAAGTGTTAGTTGAGGAGTAATGTGATTTCTGTAGATTGGATAGTTTAGGAATAGCCAGGGAGTGGCTCTGTTTGGGTTGTATATTGCCTAATTTGGCATATTGAGCCTTGAGCTAAGTAGGAAGGAAATAGAGCAGTTGCAGGCCACATGTCTCAGAAGACAGGGGCAGGAATGCCAGTTCAGACAGCAGTGGTGATTTGCCAGTGTACTGTGGAAGAACATGCGCTGAATTACAAGGGCAGCCTGTCTGTAGCACTTCTTCACACACCCTTGAGGTTTTGGCAAGCTCTGTTAGAGTGTTATTAGTTCCTCTACTAAAGATAAAGACTCAACTTAGAAGGACTAGGCAGGAATGTACCTGTCAAAATTGGTTTACTTTTTTTTGTAAGATAATTGCAAGATAATATTTTGCAAGATAATGTATCTTTTGCTGGCATCTTAAAAAATGTTGAGATAGGTACTGAGTACAAGCTCTGCATACAGTTGTTATCTAGACATCTGCTGATTCTGAAGTAAAGCACACAGAAATGGGGCCCTTTGATACAATTTTTACTTTGCATCCAGAATTCAAAATCATTCAGGCAGGTAATGTTTATGAACATCCAGCTGTGTACTAGGCATTGAGTGGGAAAAAGGGAGGTGATTGCTAAGGTCTAGGGCCTGAGCCCTGGAATTCATGCTCTGAGAGAGGCCTGCAAAGTATGTTTGGAAAAGTCTCCCATCATATTTAGAGATAAATCCAAACTCCTTCATGTGACCCCCTCCCCAAGGCCACCTTGTATCTGGCACTGTCCACCTGGCTGACCTTGCAGCCTTTTCTCTCAGCGCCCTCCCCTTCTGTGCCCCAGCCACACTGTCCTGCCTGCCATTCTATGAAAAAGTCAAATCCACTCCCACCCTTTGTATCTTTCCTGTGAGCTCTTCTCCTCCATGTCTTTGCATGGATTCTTCCTTCTCATCAATTAAGCATCTGCTCAAGTGGTCCGTCCTGACTAGCCTATTTAAGTGTTCCTCTTTCCATCCTATTTAATTTTCTCCATATCACAGCGGTCTGTCTGAAAGTTTCTTATCTGTCCCCATTGTTTTCTCTCACCTGCTAGAGTGTTAGCATTGTAAGGATGTGAGTATTGTCTTCCTTGTTCACCACTACATCCAGAGTGTCTGGCACATAGTAGGGGCTCAATAAATATTTGTTGAATGAATGAATGAAATAGGAAAATGGGCATTCAGACATTAACCGTTCAGCTATTGGTTGCTATACTAAATCAGGGGCATGAAACCTTAATTGACCTAGGGGTGATTAGAGAAGTCTTCCCACAAAGGAACTAAGACCTGAAGGATGAGTTGGTACTTGGCAGATGGAAGGATGGTGAGAGAATTGTAAGACCAGTGAATGTGAGGAAGATGTTTGAGGGACCGTTGATGTTCAAGAAACCTTAATAGTACATGTAAGTAGGGGTCGGCTGTGGTGGTAGGAGTTAAAACTGGACAAGTCAGTAGGAATCATGTCATGAAGGGTATTCCAGGCCTGAGAAGGGATTTAGATTTTGCTTTTGCAGAATTTTAAAGCCTTTCCATAACCAAGATGCTAGAAAGTAATCTGAATCCTGTCTCTATTTTCTCATTCCCCTTGACTCTTCAGCCTATTTGTAATCGGTTTTGCACCCTCATCACTCCATCAAAACTGTGTTCGTTAAGGTCACCAGTGACCCTGTACTTGCTAAGTGCTTTCCTACCATCATCTTACACAATTAAAGATCAACAACTCTTGACCTGGTTAACTTTTCTTTCTTTTCTGAACTGCTCTCTTCCCTTTATATTTCTTGTTCTGCTTCTCTTTGGAGAGAGTTAACATCTCAGTCTCCTTTGTAGGCTGCTCTTCAGCACCACCATCTGCGTTTCTTTCAGTGTTGTTCTCCAGAACTCCATTCTGGGAAGTCTGCCCTTCTCCTCCTGCATACTCTCCTAGGAAATTTCACCCATGTCCTTGACCTCTGCTTGGATGACACCCCAATTATTTACTTTACATCTTTTTCTTAAGTTCCAGTCATGTATATTCAGCTGTTTACTAAAAAGCTGAGTCCATTTGGAGATCCAACAGACATCTCAAACTCAGTGTATCTAAAAAGTGAATCCATCATCTTTGCCCCAACCTAAAGCGCTGCTAAATGTCCTGTCCTGATTACTGTATTGTCAGTTGTTACCTAGCGGCCTAAATCAGAAACTTTCAAGTTCTTTTGGATCTTTTTTTTTTTTTTTCCTCCCATATGCCCCATAGATAATCAGCCACAAGTCATTTCATTTCTCCCTTACGGTTTCTCAAATATGTCTCCTCCTTTTCAGTTTTACTGTCTGAGGCTTCAAGTAATTATTATCTCTCATCTGTATTGATGTTTCCCTGCCTCTAACACTGATTAGTCCCTTCCCCTCCTGCTAGTTCTGTTGTCTGCTGCTGCTGCTGCTAAGTCGCTTCAGTCGTGTCCAACTCTGTGCGACCCATAGACGGCAGCCTGCCAGGCTCCCCTGTCCCTGGGATTCTCCAGGCAAGAACACTGGAGTGGGTTGCCATTTCCTTCTCCAATGCATGAAAGGAAAAGTGAAAGTGAAGTCGCTCAGTCGTGTCCGACTCTTAGCAACCCCATGGACTACAGCCTACCTGGCACCTCCGTCCATGGGATTTTCCAGGCGAGAGTACTGGAGTGGGTTGCCATTGCCTTCTCTGGTTCTGTTGTCTATATAGTGGTAAATCTGATTATGTCACCCTGACCCACTCTGACCCCCTCCCCAGAGACTGACATGAGGAATTTACAGTTGATTTGTCATTAATTCCTCGACCACCCGTGTCCCAAGTTTCCCAGGTCTGGCACTTCCACACCTCTGATAATGATTGCTCCTTTTTTGAACTCCTAAACTGAATGCCTGTGCCACACCTGGGTATGTACACATGCTGCATGCCTTCTGTTCTTTAACTGTTTTGTGTGTGTGTGTTCTATGGACCAAATGAGGGGACCTTCCCGAGGGCTTGGACCATATCCTCCAGAAAGGGTAAGACAGTAAATGCTATGGACCTAGTGTGCAGTCAATAAATATTTATCGGATGACCTTCACTAATAAGTCTGTTTCTCTTTACATATACTATTGTATTAATAATGTCCATTTCTCCTTTTGAAAATTGTGTTTTCTGAGTTTTAAATTTAACTGCATGAAGCCTTTATGTTTTTCTAGTAATTTTTGTTACTGGTTTGCTAATTAATAGGGCTTAACTTTTCATTTGCACCTAGCAAATTTATCTTTTTGTAGGTGAGGAATTCTTACACTGTGCATGGTGGTAATAATAGCTACTTTTGGAAAAAGCAACAAGAATGTGCTAAATACCGTCAAAGACTCTTACATTCTTCTATCCTTGGGAAGGTTTATAAATTGCAAAGTATCAGCTTTAATTGGATTTAAGATAGGTTAATTTGATTCTTCCTCCTCAAGAAACGGGATTTTTTTTCAACTTAAAGATAAGGTATTAGGAATTACTGTGTTTCATGACCTCAGAGGATGAAGGATTCTTTTATTTCTAATACAGGCATTGACATGCAGAGAAGAACTCCTTACCCTTCTTCTGTCACTCCTTCCATTGGTATGGAAGATACCTGTTCAAGAAGAAAAGGCAACAGGTATGTTTATTTTCTTTGTCATATCACTTGTGTTATCAAAATTCTACTGGGGAAAAACTTGCTTGGAAAGGTTACTTCTGCTGTGATGGTTGATAACAGCTCAAAATCAAAGCAGTATATATTAGTGTGATATTTAATATGAAAAATTCTTTAGGCAAATACATTTTTATTTTTTCTAATAATACAAAAATGATAGGGAATTCCTTGAATGTAATGATGATTAGAAAATAGATGAAGAAGCAGAACACTTAGCAAAAGGAGTAAATCTGTACGTGCAGCCTAACATTTAAAGATGGAGAGTGGAAAGTTTGAAGAAATGAAAGATTCTCTGCTTATTTTAAAGACTGCTTTCCATTATCAGTACTCTATCAATGACTTTTGCAGTTTAGTTTTTCTAATGTTGCTTTTTAAGGATAAATTTGAAGTAATATTTTGTGTTAGGACTAGACAGGATTATTACACTTAAGGTCAACATATTTTTAATTCCTGATTCAGAAAAAAATATATATATATCCTATTAAGTACATGAAACTTAGTTTAAATGTTTCAGTAGAGGGATTAACAGTTTTCCCCTTTGAAATATGCAGATTGTGAGATGTTTAAGGATCTCTCAGGTTGAAAAAAAAATCTCTTGAACTGTATTTTAATGCCATATATGCATTTTTAATGTATTTCTGATATGGAGCTCTCTCTTAAGGGATTTATCTAAGGTCTTGTAATAATATTATCCTGCTTATTTTGTTGATTTACTGACTCTGGTCTTATTTTCTTCTGAATTTATAGAACTCACAAATTGTTAATCACTTAAGAACTCTAATTTGTGTTCTTTTGGTGAAGTTGTCTTCATTGCCTGCATCTTTTGCATATGTGGAATTTGTCAGACTCCTTTTAATCCCCTCTCCCTTAAAGCACAAGTCTTTTATTTAGATTTTTATTTATTCATTCTAAATTATAATTGTACCTTTTGTATTATTGCAAAGGAAAAAGCCCAGTGTCATTATCTTTTTAATTAGTATGGAAAATTTATTCTTTTCTCTAAAATATAGGTCTTGAGTGATGAGCACACCGCAGCCCTCGGTTCTAGGCACTGAGGGTGAAACAGCAATATCTGCACCTGTGCCAGGTTCCTTGCGTAGCACATGCAGTAAATATTGTGAATGAACAACTCTTTTAACCCCAGTCTCGGAGAACATTTGCATCTATTGTATGATTTTGAAAAAATTTGGGGAGATCTTAAGGCTCCTAAGTTATATCAGAGCTGTAACCTAAATACTGTTTTGAGGATATAGTATACCTCTGTGTCTTAATTAATGGTGTTATTAGAGGAGATTTGTAAAGTGGTAAGAATAGTAATGCTAAATACCAGCATTGCTTTCCTAACTCTGTTCTCCTTGTTTTCAAATTCAATTTGTATTCTTTGATTCAGGGCCACTTGGCATTTAATATGAGCAGGATAAGGGAATGAAGTGATATGGGGAGGAACGGGAGTAGAGACATACCAAAAAGCTAAAGGAAGTCAGCCACATAATAAAAATATACTGAGGACAAACTCCTAAAGTAGAGAAGTAAGAGGATAATCACCTGTGCAAATTGAGTTTTGAAACATATTAAGGTATTCTAAATTTTCTTTCTTCATTTTGTCAGACTTTAATCTACCATTCTCAGCTGGCATAATCCTGACCAAAGAAAAGAGCTCAAGTTCTCAAAGATCTACTCAGGAAAAATTATATTTAGAAGGCAGTGCCCCGGCTGGTCAGGTTTCTGCAAAAGTAAATGTTTTTCGAAAAAGCAGGCGACAACGTAAAACTACCCATCGTTATTCTGTAAGAGATGCAAGAAAGACGCAGCTCTCCACCTCAGATTCAGAAGCCAATTCAGATGACAAAAGTATAGTAATGACTAAATACAGAAGGTCCCATGTGCTGCAGCATTTTGTAAAACAGTGTCCTAAAGAAGACCACCTTACAGTTAAGCTTAACCACTTATCAACCAAAGAACAGACTCCTGACACCATGGCTTTGGAAAATTCCAGAGAAATGATTCCAAGACAGGAGTCAAACACTGACATTTTAAGTGAGCCAGCTGCCTTGTCTACCATCAGTCACATGAACAATTCTCCATTTGACTTATGTCATGTTTTGTTATCTTTATTAGAGAAAGTTTGTAAGTTTGACATTACCTTGAATCATAGTTCTGCTCTCACAGCCAGTGTAGTGCCCACACTGACTGAATTCCTAGCAGGTTTTGGAGACTGCTGTAATCTTAGTGACAATTTGGAGTGTCAGATGGTTTCTGCAGGTTGGACTGAAGAACCAGTGGCTTTGATTCAACGGATGCTTTTCCGAACAGTACTGCATCTGATGTCAATAGATATTAGTACAGCAGAGGTGATGCCAGAAACTCTCAGAAAAAATTTAACAGAATTGCTTAGCGCAGCTTTAAAAATTAGAACTTGCCTAGAAAAGCAGCCTGACCCTTTTGCCCCAGGACAGAAGAGAACACTACAAGAGGTTCAGGAAGATTTTGTGTTTTCCAAGTATCGTCATAGAGTGCTTCTTTTACCTGAGCTGCTGGAGGGAGTTCTGCAGATCCTGATCTGTTGTCTTCAAAGTGCAGCCTCAAATCCGTTCTTCTTCAGTCAAGCCATGGATCTGGTCCAAGAATTCATTCAGCATCACGGATTTCATTTATTTGAAACAGCAGTTCTTCAAATGGAATGGCTGGTTGTAAGAGATGGGGTTCCTCCTGAGGCCTCAGGACATTTGAAAGCCCTCATCAATAATGTCATGAAAATAATGAGCACTGTCAAAAAAGTGAAGTCAGAGCAGCTGCATCATTCAATGTGTACAAGAAAAAGGCACAGACGTTGCGAATATTCCCACTTCATGCATCACCATAGAGACCTCTCAGGTCTGTTGGTCTCGGCTTTTAAAAACCAGGTTTCCAAAAACCCATTTGAAGAGACGGCAGATGGAGACGTGTATTACCCTGAGCGGTGCTGTTGCATCGCTGTGTGTGCTCACCAGTGTTTACGCTTACTGCAGCAGGCTTCCTTGAGCAGCACATGTGTCCAGATCCTCTCAGGGGTTCAGAGCATTGGCATATGCTGTTGTATGGATCCCAAGTCTGTGATTGTTCCTCTCCTCCACGCTTTTAAATTGCCAGCACTGAAAAGCTGTCAGCAGCATATACTGAATATTCTTAACAAACTGATTTTGGATCAGTTAGGAGGAGCTGAGATACCACAGAAAACTAAAAAAGCAGCTTGCAACATCTGTACCATTGACTCAGAACAACTAGCCAAATTAGAGGAGACCCTGCAGGGAAACTCATGCGATGCTGAACCTTCCTCAGGTTTATCTAGTCCATCCTACAGATTTCAAGGGATCCTGCCCAGCAGTGGATCAGAAGACTTGTTGTGGAAATGGGATGCCTTAGAGGCTTATCAGAATTTTGTTTTTGAAGAGGACAGATTACAGAGTGTACAGATTGCAAATCACATTTGCAGTTTGATCCAGAAAGGCAATGTTGTTGTTCAGTGGAAACTGTATAACTGCATATTTAATCCTGTGCTGCAAAGAGGAGTTGAATTAGCACATCATTGTCAACAGCTTAGCATTACTTCAGCTCAGACTCATGTATGTAGCCATCATAACCAGTGTTTGCCCCAGGAAGTACTTCAGATTTATTTAAAAACTCTGCCTACCCTGCTTAAATCAAGGTTTGTTATATATGTGTGTAGATGTTTTTTCTCATTGTTGAAAATATCATATTCAAAGATGTTTGAATATCTTTATTATTTATTCTTTCCTAGGATTTAATTTTAGTTTAACAACAAAAAAAGTTCCCATCCCATGTCAGATTTTTTTTTAACATTTATTTATTTGTTTGTTTTACTGGAGTGTTTATAGAGAAGAGGACAGAGCCATTGATTTTAACTTCTCTGAAAAAAAACTAAAGTTTTAAATATATATCTGAGAAAAAATGGATAAAATGCAGATATCCAACAGCAGGGGCAAAGTTAAATTAATTACATTGTATTTACTTGATGTAATATTATTAGCCAAAAATGTTAGCTAGGATCTGTTGGGACATGAGAAAATGCTTATAATATTTTATCAGTAACATACACAAAATAAAAAATATAACCCATTTATTTACAGCTATGTAAAATATATATATAGTACATAAAGTGTGCACATGCATGATAATTATTTATCAAAACAGTGAAATTAATGGAATTATTATTTTTTGAATGCCATATTTACATTCATTACCTATATGTAGAAAAACTGGAAAATACAGGTAAGCAAAATGAAGAGAATTAAGATACTTAGAATCCACCAGTGAGTTTTGCAGATTTTGTGATTGTCAACTCTCATACTTAAAAAATAATTTTGTAAATGAAGCTTGCTTCTGGTAGGTAGTTGGCCTTTGAAATTAATGAGTATATCATTTTAAAAACTTACAGTAAAGTATAACATATCTGTGATCATTATTTTCACAACCATTAAAAAAAATCCTGATATTCTGACATTGTTTAAATAGAACTGTCTTTGATCTGAAAGTTTTATAACTCTGTGGCGTATTTGTGGACATCCTGGATCTTTCCTGAGCTGATTTATACTAAAATTATTACTCAGATTCCAGTGATCCAAACTTGTGAGTTTTACCTGAGACAGAGCTGAAAAGCTTCAGATCTGTAGTTTAGTTCTTTCCCTTGATGACATACAGATCTAAAATAAACAAAAGTCCTGAGTGAACCACCAAGTAGCCAAATGAATGGAACACGCAAAGGCCTCCCTGCTTTCAGAGTGTCCATCTCAAATATGGAGGTGATTGTGGCATTGAGAATTTATATAGAGAAATTTGCCATTTGGGGAAAAAAATTCTTCCCTGAATTGCCTCGTTTCACTTGAGAGGTGTGTAATCTGTCCTTTTCAAATGCTACTGGAATTACATATGCAGTGTTTGGAGAAGGATGTAGAAGTAGTCAGAAAGCAGCTTGAAGTCCTGGTCATGTCTAACTAAGGACTTCAGCCAGATAATTGATAGAGTTGAAATGGGTAGTGTTGAGTATACGCAGTAATGACATGTTTAAATAGTGTATGAATGATGTGCCTGTATGTAAATCTTTTGTACTTTTTTTCTCTCACAGGGTAATAAGAGATTTGTTTTTAAGTTGTAATGGAGTAAACCAAATAATTGAATTAAATTACTTAGATGGTATCCGAAATCACTCACTAAAAGCTTTTGAAACTCTGATAATCAGCCTAGGGGAACAACAGAAAGATTCTTCAATTCCAGGTATTGACGGGATAGACCTTGAACAGAAGGAGTTGTCATCTTTAAATGTTGGTACTTTGTATAACCAGCAAGCTTATTCAGATTCTCAGAGTCTTAGTAAATTTTATGCCCGGCTGAAAGATGCTTATCCAAAGAAACGGAAGTCTGTCGTGCAGGATGTTCATATCAACACAATTAACCTCTTCCTCTGTGTGGCATTCTTGTGTGTAAGTAAAGAGGCAGAATCTGAGAGAGAATCAGCCAATGATTCAGAAGATACTTCCGGCTATGACAGTACAGCGAGCGAACCTTTGCAACACATGCTGCCATGTTTCTCTCTCGAGAGCCTCGTCCTGCCCTCTCCCAAACACATGCACCAAGCAGCTGACATCTGGTCCATGTGTCATTGGATCTACATGTTGAGTCCCATTTTCCAGAAGCAGTTTTATAGGCTCGGTGGTTTCCAAGTGTGCCATAAATTAATGTTTATGGTAATACAGGAACTGTTCAGAAATCCTGAAGAGGAGCAAGGGAGAAAGGAAGGAGATAGAAACATGAATGAAAATCAAGATTTAAACAGAACTTCTCAACCTGAGATCACTGTGAAGGAAGGTTTATTAGCTTTGACTGTGAAAAGTGACCCCACACCAGCAGAACTGAGTGGTCTGAAAAAGAGTGCGGACCGTTTAGGTAAATTAGAGTCAGAACATCCTTCTTCCATAAATGTGGAACAAATTCCAGCTGCGGAAGCTGTTCCTGAGGAAACAAAAATCTTTATGAGTCGAGAAAGCGAAACCTCACTTCAGGGCATACGACTTTTGGAAGCCCTTCTGGCCATTTGTCTTCATGGCACCAGAGCTAGTCAGCAAAAGATGGAGTTGGAGTTACCCAGTCAGGTAAGAACTTACCTTTCATCTAACCATCGTGTGATGTAAAGTTTTTTTAAGTTCTCATGTAATGCTATTGTCATTTTGTTTTTCCAAAGATTCTGAGTTTTGAGATGCTCCTGTATGCTTAGCACAGTACCAGGTACTGTGGTGGGCACAGAGGAGTACACGACCCCATTCTTGCCCTCAAGAAGCTTAGGGTTTAGTTTGGAATACAGAACCCACGTGACAAAATTTACCAACCCTGAAAGGCATTAAATACACCTTAAATGTCAGATGTCAGATGAGTAATAATGGGTAGGTAAGTAAGTGTTAGTTGCTCAGTCGTGCCCAGACTCTTTGCGACCCCATGGACTGCAGCCCACCAGGCTCCTCTGTCCATGAGATTTTCCAGGCAAGGATACTGGAGTGGGTTGCCATTTCCTTCTCCAGCTGTTGTATTTCAAAGTCCACACTCAGCAGTCTTAGTGTGGTTCTGTCTGGTGCCCTGCCCAGATCCCCAGCCAAGCTGACCCACCCGTGCACCATCTGCTGCAGATGTTGGCTGCTAAGGACTCACATCTGCGCCCGTCTCCCAAGGTGTGGGGTGCTGAGAGCCAGTGACTGACGGGGATGGCTCTGGGAGTGGGGGCAGTCTCTGTGGTGCAGTTCAGGCTCCAGAGCTTCCCATGGAATTGGGCTGGGGGTGACACATTTATTCTGAAACCACATCTTTGCCTGGATTCTTTCCCCAGCATATTCTATATTCTGCCTTCCTCATGCCTTTACAAAATTTCCCCTGAGAGCAAATCTCAGCCAAAAAGGAATGCTTAGTTTCAGGCCCTGCTTCTCAGGAAACTTCAAATATGGCAGATCCCTTCTTTTCTTCTTGCGTGCTAAGTCACTTCAGTCACGTCCAACTCTTTGTGACCCCATGAACTGTAGCCCACCAGGCTCCTCTGTCGTTGGGATTTTCTAGGCAAGGATACTGGAGTGGGTTGCCATTTCCTACTCCCTCATATCTTGTCTGTGTGTATCTGTGTCTCCCACTGGACAGAGTTAAGGGAGAAGTCGATTTCCTATCCATCCTTATGGCTTCATCCCCTAATAGAAGGACAAGCAGTGAGAGTTCCCTTCCAGGACAGATAGGAAGGAGTAATAAAGAAGGGAGGAAGAGAAAAGAATTAAAATACAAGCGCTTCTTAGTCTTAAGGAATCACTAAGAAAAGGAATTAGTAAAATCTAGAAATGGTTAATGAAAACCTTGAAGTTTCAACTAATCATTTTTTCCCTGATACAATTAATTTATGATACATTGAAATTCAAAAGCAAATAAGATGAGTAAAGCATTGGATAAATTAAAATATTAATCTTAATTGTAACAGGAGGATATTGTATAAGCACTGGATATTTGTAGTCATTTTAATTTCATATCAACTACAAATAAATGGGCTAGCTTTTACTTAAGTAAATGTTAATTTATCATTTGTTTTCTCACTGTTTATATTTTTTTTTCTTAAAGCATGTTGATATTCTTAGTTTCTTTGCTTTTACCTTAGAACTTGTCTGTGGAAACTATATTGCTTGAAATGAGGGATCATCTTTCCAAGTCAAAGGTGATGGAAACAGAATTAGCAAAGCCTTTATTTGATGCCCTGCTTCGAGTTGCACTGGGGGATCATTCAGCAGATTTTGAGCATGATGATGCTATGACTGAGAAGGTATGAATAACATACAGTTGTGTTGTTGTTGTTTGGGTGTGACTGGCAGAGGCAGAAGTGTGTGGGTCCAGAGTGCAACACTGAGATGTGGTTAGAACATACGGGCCAGGATTTGGTCAGGTGAGTTCAATGGGTCTGTCTCCAGCCTCTGGGATGGATTGTATTTACATCTCATAAAACACAGGAGAGCAGTGTGACATGCTTTTCTTCACCTAATGTGGAAATTTACCAAGAATTGCTTCCAGTAAGACGGAAAGTATTATTTGATGTCTCGTATATAACTGATAGTTTATTAAGTAATGATGCAGGGATAGTGATGCTCAGCTGTCTTCTTTGTCTTGTCTGATTCTGTAGTGATATGGCTAATATATGCAGAACTCTCTTCTCACTTTATTTTTTTTCATTTATTTTTATTAGTTGGAGGCTAATTACTTTACAATATTGTAGTGGTTTTTGTCATACATTGACATGAATCAGCCATGGATTTACATCTCTTCTCACTTTAATTTTAAATCACTCAACATAAAAATGACTGGTCCTTGCATAGAAAGAAGTCATGGTTTTTTAGTTGTTCATGTTAACTTCATTTTCTAAAAGAACAATTTTAATTTTTTCCATGAAACTGATATATACATACATAGTTAATTTACCTCCCCTTTCATGTTTCTTTTACTTTTGTTTACCTTTTATCTTTGTGTAACTTCTTTTTCAATTCCTTGGTCTAGACATATTGGCATTTTATAATCTGCCATAATAGTTTATATTACTGTTTGTCATAATGTAAAAACCTACTAAAATAACTGCTAATGTCTTAGTCATATTACTGAATCATATTACTGAATTGGTTAACTGGAAAATGTTAAAATACCTACCTAAAATGTCAGAATTCATATATGTAAGTTAAAATACCTACCTACCTATTTAAAAAAAAAAAGATTATTCTTCTTTTTTAAATGTTGCAATGATAAAGTACTCTGAGCTTCTTTAAGTGTGTTTTTTTAAGTGAAAATATTATTAGCATTTTTATAAGAAAAGGAAAATTTCATGCCACATGATACTGTACAAGGAGCTAACGCTGGAACTCTTTGATTTCAGAGATGCTTGTATGTAGACAATTGCATTCTGGAATCTTAAAATTAGTTTCTTTGAAAATTTTTCATGTCTTTAGTTATCTAATTTATGAAACACTTTATAAGAACCTTTGGAAAAATCTTTTCTTGAGCAAATATGTAAATATAATATGCATTTATTTGCAATAAGTTGTAAGAAGTATAATTCCACCTCATTGTGGTTTTTAGTCATCTATTATATAACGAGAATGAAATTTCTTAGACTTACTTTTCAGTAAAACTGAAATGACCTATTATTTAATTTGTTACGACATCTATTTTTTGAGGTGTTAATCAACTTGAGAAATTTTGGAGAATTATGCTGTGTGAATTTCATAATGTATAATGGTTAATATCAGTTACTAAGATTTTTTTCTTAAAATACTGAAGCTGTCTTCAAAATGACTTTTGAGTAATAAATATCTTATTTAAGAAAAATGAACAAACATTGCAACTTTTGCCTTAATTTAATTATACTGGTCTTATAGAGTCATCAGTCTGAAGAAGAATTGTCATCCCAGCCTGGTGATTTTTCAGAAGAAGCTGAGGATTCTCAGTGTTGCAGTTTTAAACTTCTGGTTGAAGAAGAAGGTTATGAAGCAGATAGTGAGAGCAATCCTGAGGATAGTGAAACCTGGGATGATGGTAAAATATCACTGAAGTACTTATGACTCAATTTGAAAGTCAGACTATTAACTAGCAAATGGTTCTTAATAATATCACTTTCTACTGCCTTACATTTGTAAAGTGTATTGCACCATTATTTTATTTGATCTTGACAAAAAATTCTGGTGTTCTTGTAAGCAGTTTGAAAGTGAAAGTGAAGGTCGCTCAGTCCTGTCTGACTCTTAGTGACCCCATGGACTATACAGTCCATGAAATTCTCCAGGCCCAAATACTGGAGTGGATAGCCTTTCCTTTCTGCAGGGGAATCTTCCCAACCCAGGGATCGAACCCAGGTCTCCTGCATTGCGGGCGGATTTTTTACCAGCTACCCACAAGGGAAGCCCAAGAATACTGAAGTGGTTAGCCTATCCCTTCTCCAGTGGATCTTCCCAATCCAGGAATTGAACCAGGGTCTCCTGCATTGCAGGCAGATTCTTTACCAACTGAGCTATGAGGGAAGCCCCTGTAAGCAGTTTAAGCAGTTTAAATCAATGAAATATATTTTTGTTATCACAAACATTGATGGAGTGCCTAAGAATACAGGGTAGAAGAAGTCTCTGCTTTCATATGTATTCTAATGGAAAAGACAAGAAATATCAGAAATAAGCAGTATGAAGAAATAAAACAGGGTGATGTGATTGTGATTGGGTGGTCAAAGAAGGCGTCACTAAAGATGTGTTTGCATTGAGGCCATGATAGAAAGGATCTGTCCAGTGAACATTGACAGAAAGAGCTTTGAAGGCAGTTTGTTACAAAGATTAAGTAATACAAGGAATACAGACATCTCTTTGTGGCATCCAAGAATGCTGCAGCATAAGTTTCTTAGTTCACCACAGCCCAGCTTGTCCTTGAGATGGAAATGACATTGCATGTGATCCTTTGTTTCCAGGCCTAAAACTTGAATGGAGTAGAATGGAAGATATGGATTGAATAGAGCCAGGAGATTTCTGGGAGGGCTTCATCTTTCTGTTTGCTGGTCTTATGACTGTGCCAATACTGTTAGTCTTCACTAAGTTCGCAGTACTTATTTTCTTCAGTGGTTGTTGTCTCTTTCAAATTGAGTGAATAGGAATAATCACTGATGTCCTACTTAAAGGGCTTTGATGGACCCATAGCAGGTGTTTTTGGGTTGTTGTTTTTTTTTTACCATAAAGAGAGTGAAAAGAACAAAAGAACAGCCACAGATTGAAAGCCTCATACATATATATTCATGTGACTTACTTGATTTGTTAAACAAACTTTTTTCCAGATTTATTGAGAAATAATTGATATACATCACCGTATAAGTTTAAGGTGGTTTGATTTACATATATTGTGAGAGGATTACCACAGTAGTTTTAGTTAACATTCACTATCTCATATAGATACAATACAAAGAAAAGAAATAAACATTTTTTCCTTGTGATAAGAACTCTTTTAGTATTTATTCTCTTAACACCTTTCCCATATATCATACAGCAGTGGTAACTATAGTCACCATGTTGTATGTTACATCCCTAGTACTTCTTTATCTTATAACTGGAAGTTTATACCTTTTGACCACCTTCTTCTACTTCCCACTCCCCCTTTCCCCCTAAGCAGGTGCTTTTGAAAAATGTTGCTACAATAGTGTCAGTTTTATCATAGTACACACATGATTTCATAATGATAGATGCCCTCCTTTTTCTAAGTTTGCTCACTAGATCTTAAAGAATTTTGGTCCAGGTAGAAATTTATAAATTTCTTACCTGTATGAACTTTTTTTTTTTCATTTATTTTTATTAGTTGGAGGCTAATTATTTTACAGTATTGTAGTGGTTTTTGCCATACATTGACATGAATCAGCCATGGATTTACATGTGTTCCCCATCCTGAACCCCCCTCCCACCTCCCTCCCCATCCCCTCCCTCTGGGTCATCCCAGTGCACCAGCCCTGAGCACTTGTCTCATGCGTCCAACCTGGGCTGGCGATCTGTTTCACACTTGATAATATACATGTTTCGATGCCGTTCTCTCAGATCATCCCACCCTCGCCTTCTCCCATAGGGTCCAAAAGTCTGTTCTATACATCTGTGTCCCTTTTTCTGTCTTGCATATAGGGTTATTGTTACCATCTTTCTAAACTCCATATATATGCATTAGTATACTGTATTGGTGTTTATCTTTCTGGCTTACTTCACTCTGTATAATGGGCTCCAGTTTCATCCATCTCATTAGAACTGATTCACATATGAACTTTTAAAAAGAGTACAGCAGTTTCTTAAAGAGCATAACAGTTAAATTTTCTAGAATGTAGTATCGGTGAGGCAGTGTCTATATCCCAGTGATAAAAAAGACAAAGTATAAAATTCATCCAACCAATAGCCAAACCTGCTGTTTTCACAGAGATATAAGCAAATGAACTACCCTATGATTTAGGTATTTTGGCACCAGAAAGTTTGGGATAGTACTTTTTTCCAGTTGTCTCAAAGGAGTGTGTTAAGTATGCATCACATGTCTATAAAAATTACTATTGATAGTACTTGTGCTTCTGGTGAAGATCAAAATTACTTTTAAGGCTACTCATTTATCATCAAAATAACCATAGGACTTGATTATTCAGGATAATTATTGTAGTCAAAAATCCAGTAGTAGGAAAAGATTTTGTGAGCATCTTCTTATAAATAGCACTTTTGCCACTAGATCTCCTAAGTGATGAATGAGATTTGAAATTTTTTTCAGTGCTTAGGAAGGGAATAAAAATAACCTTTTCTTTTTCTCCTTTTAGGGGTAGACTTAAAGCCTGAAGCAGAAAGTTTCATTGCATCAAGCAGTCCAAATGACTTACTTGAAAACCTCGCTCAAGGGGAAATAATTTATCCTGAGATTTGTACGTTGGAATTAAATTTGCTTTCTACTGGTAAAGCTAAACTTGATGTGCTTGCCCATGTATTTGAGAGTTTTTTGAAAATCATCAGACAGAAAGAAAAGAATATTTTTCTACTCATGCAACAGGTAAAAGATGTATTTAGTTAAACATGATCAGTATTTATCACACACATGCCCTAATTACTCATCTCTTTATTTATATATAGCCCAACTTGTCTGAAAATTGAGATGATTACTTACCTTTTATAATACTTTATGGTATGTTTTTAGTACAAGTAATAGTCTAAAAATCTGCTTCCATAGTTCTCCAAAGTAGGATAAAAAAATCAGTGTTGTCATTGGCTAACTATAAGAATCCTAGTGTATTTCTGAAAACGAGTAATATTTTTTTAATTGCATTTAATTTTTATATATGGTCATTGTTTTGAAAAATCAGAAAAAACAGTATGAAAAACAAAATGAAAATTACGTATAACCCTACACATAGCACTCTCTCCACTTATTTTAAAATATCTAGATATGTACATACAGTATACTATCAAGTAATTTATTATGATATTATAGTTTCTTCATGCTTTCATGAGGTAAGAAATTTAATTTCTTATTTTTTGTTTTTTAATCTTCAGGGAACTGTGAAAAATCTTTTAGGAGGATTCTTTAGTATTTTAACACAGGCTGATTCTGATTTTCAAGGTGCGTTGAAACTTTGGTTTTAAACAATAGCTTTGAAATAATTTTATGTGACATGAAGAGTTGACAATAATAGCTTCCATTGCCATAGTGCCATGTAGTTTCAGAACTAGCTTTATATGCATCATCTCTGCTGTTTCTCAAACCAATACAGTAGATGTAGTTATAAGTATCTTGAATTTCTAGAGAGGAAAATCTAGATTCCAGGTGATCAAATGAGTTGTTCAGGGTCATGTATTTAGAAGTGGCATTTCGAGACTGTTCAGTTCAGTCGCTGTGTCGTATCCAACTTTTTGTGACCGCATGGACTGCAGCACGCCAGGTTCCCTGTCCATCACCAACTCCCGGACCTTGTTCAAACTCATGTCCCTTGAGTCGATGATGTTATCCAACCATCTTGTCCTCTGTCGTCCCCTTCTTCTCCTGCCTTCATTCTTTCCCAGCATCAGGGCCTTTTCCAATGAGTTGGCTCTTCACATCAGATGGCCAAAGTATTGGAGCTTCAGCGTCAGTCCTTCCAATGAATATTAAGGATTGATTTCCTTTAGGATTGACTGGTTTGGTCTCCTTGCAGTCCCAAGGGACTCTCAAGAGTCTTCTCCAACACCACAATTCAAAAGCATCAATTCTTTGGCACTTAGCTTTCTTTATTGTCAAACTCTCACATCTATACATGACTCCTAGAAAAACCATAGATTTGTCTAGATAGACCTTTGTCAGCAAAGTACTGTCTCTGCTTTTTAATATGCTCTCTAGGTTTGTCATAGCTTTTCTTCCAAGGAGCAAGCGTCTTTTAATTTCATGGCTGCAGTCACCATCTACAATGATTTTGAAGCCCAAGAAAATAAAGTCTCTCACTCTTTGTATTCTTCCCCATCTATTTGCCATGAAGTGATAAGACTGGATGCCATGATCTTCATTTTTCGAATGTTGAATTTTTTTTAATTAATTAATTTATTTATTTTACTTTACAAAATTGTATTGGTTTTGCCATACATTGACTTGAATCCGCCATGGGTGTACATGTGTTCCCCATCCTGAACCCCCCTCCCACTTTCCTCCCCATCCCATCCCTCTGGGTCATCCCAGTGCACCAGCCCCGAGCATCCTGTATCATGCATTGAACCTGGACTGGCGATTCATTTCACATGTGATAATTTACATGTTTCAGTGCCATCGAATGTTGAATTTTAAGCCAGCTTTTTCACTGTCCTCTTTCACTTTCATCAAGAGGCTATTTAGTGCTTCTTCACTTTCTGCCATAAGGGTGGTGTCATCTGCATATCTAAGGTTATTGCTGTTTCTTCAGGGAAACTTGATTCCAGCTTGTGGTTCATCCAGCCTGACATTTCACATGATATACTCTGCATATAAGTTAAATAAGCAGGGTGACAAAATACAGCTTTGACATATTCCTTTCCCAGTTTTGAACCAGTCCATTGTTCAATGTCTGGTTCCAGCTGCTCTTTCTTGCGAGACTGTAACCCAGTGTAAAGGATTGCTGCTCTGTCAGGTCTTACTGGAGTGCCTACTCTCTTCTTTGTGCTTTCACAGACATTTGAGAAATTCATAATGAATATATAACATGGTCATGTTATATATACTAGATAGAACCCTAGAGTTTAGCTGTAGAAACCTAAATTTAATTGGAGGATTAAGGCTGACATACACAAAATGTTAATTTGCGCTTGTCACACATTTTCTCATGGTTAAATTCAAGTTATACATTTTGGGCAGGCATACCTCAGTGTTTCATATCCAGGGGTTCATGATATCTGTATCTTAGCGATGATGATGTTGCCTTTGATCACTTGGTTAAGACAATATCTTGCAAGGTGCTTCCATTATTAAGTTTCTATTTTCTCTTTACAATTAGTAAGTATCTCGTGGGGAGATAACTTGAGACTATGTAAATATCCTTTTTTTATCTTACTTTAACCTACTCATTTTAGTATCCATTGATGATTTTTGACCAAAACAATTAATATGGTGGTATTTGTCAAATAGTAATTTTCTATTTCCATGATTCCTTCATTTCTTAATTGGAATTATACTGTAAGGAAAGCCTTCCCTTCTTCTGCATTTACTTAATTATGGCTATATTTTTATATATTGTGCTGGCACTTAATGGGCCTTTTTGATCTAAAGACTTATTTCTATCTTAGCTCTGAGAAATTCTATTTCATTATCTTTTAAAATAACAGCTTTATTGAGGTATAATTCATGTACTTGAGATATAATTAATACACTGTATAGTTCACCCATTTGAAGTATACTGTTTACTGTCTTTTAGTAGATTCACAATTGTTCATTTTAAAACTTTTCTGTCACCCCAGAAGAAAGTTTTACAGAGAGTTTGAGCAGATAGTACAGAAGGTACCTAGGTTAACATTAGTATATTTGCTATAGTTAATGTACCTATATTGTTACATTGTTAACTAAAATTCGTAGTTTATTCAAATTGCCTTCATGTATACTTAATGTACTTCTGTTTAAAGATCTTATCCAGGATTCTCATTGACTTTTGTTATCATACCTCTTTAGGTTCCCTCTTGGCTGTGACAGTTTCTTAGACTTTCCCTGTTTAATGACCTTGAGAGTTTTAAGGAGGACTGATCATGCTGTCTTCCTACTAGAATTTGACTTTTTTTCCATTGTGTATCTCACTGTAGTTTTTATTTGCATTTCCATAGTGATAAGTGATGTTGATCATCTTTTCATGTGCTTGTTAGCCATTTGTATATCTTCATTGGAGAAATGTCTATTCAAATCATTTATGCTTTTTAAAAATGAGGGTGTTTCTTTTGTTGTTGTTGAGTATTAGTTATTCTCTGTATGCTCTAGTTATTCTCCATATACCCTGCATAGCAACTCTTCTGCTGCTGCTTTTCCCCTTGGTTAGGCAACTCAGCCAGTCTGCAGACTTTACAGTTATAATTGGTAGCCCTAATGTGTACATCCTGCCGTACATCTCAGCTTTTTGTTGGCAGAATCCATTCAGTTTCTTTAGAGAACAGTTAACAAGTTTGGGGCATAACGGTAAATGATGAGTTATCTGTGCTGTATACTCATAATAAGGGAGAGAGGTGCATGTTCACAAACAAACCTTTTATTAATCCCTGTGCTTGCAGCCCTGTTCTTACTTTCTCCCCAGATTTTGGACAGATTGGCTCTCCATTCCTCTGACCGCCTTTGTAATTCAGAGAGATCCTAGGCTGCAGCTTTCTCTTTTATCTTTCTATCCTTTCATCTTCAGGAAATATTTTTAAATCTCTCACTTGATGTGCTCCTAGTGCCCACTGTCTCCCCTGCTTTTTTCCTATTATGGGTTTCTTCCTTTTTGTTATTCTGTACTTTTAGTCCAGTGACTTTTGCGGTGATAGACAGAGGTGTGTATGTGTGTCTCTAGTCCCCCATTTTGAACTGGAACCTATTAGTTTTGAACTGAAAAAAAAAAACATCCACACACATACACTTGACTTTGATCATATTATTTTCTTACTCTAAAACCTGTAACTGATTCATGTTACTTACAGGATAAAGTCCATGCTATTTCTTAGTCTCATTGCAATTTTCTTTCTGTGTTAGTTCATGGCTTCTATAAAACATTTTGCTGAAATAGGACTTCTGTTCTTAGGTTTTATATCAGAATTATTTTGTCATATCCAAAATGGAGGTAATATTTATTTTCTAGGACTTTTTGTTTAGGATAAGCTGAGATAATGCATGTAAATATACTTTGATCACTGTAATATATATGCTATATATATGCTACAAATATTATTCATTATTTTACTTTCAGATGTTCTATGAATTTGTGTATTATACATGTAATATATAGAGCATATGTAATATATATGTTACAAATAATTCATCATTTTACTCTCAAAAGTTCTATGAATTTGTACATTACCAGTTATATTTCATACTAAGCCTCATTATAGAATAAAGTGTTCAAACTAATCTTTAGTGATATTTAAGTGTTTTCATAATTGTTAATATTTCTACTTCTGTTTGTATCATCTAATTTTCTCTTTAGAAATTTATAGTTATAAACTAAACATCTTCAACATGAGAAGGTAGCAGACTATTTTATAGTACCTAACAGTGTCAGCTTATTTAAGAAATACTGTATTAATTTATGCTTCTTTAAATACCCTTATTTTATTTTGAGCTAACCACTCTTTCAGAAAAGTGGTTTTGTTGTTTTTTTGTCAGCTGGTTAGTTGGTTTTCATTAGTGATACTGCTGTTTCTTCAGCAAATATTTGGATTATTAGATTAATTGTAATCCATTTAAGATGTGACAATAGTATTGATATTTAATTTCTTTCAGTGAAATTGTTTTTTCAGTTCCTTTAATTATTGTATACTGGCTTTAATTTTTCCCCTTTCTCTTTCTTTAATTTAGCATGCCAGAGAGTATTGGTGGATCTTTTGGTATCTTTGATGAGTTCAAGAACATGTTCAGAAGAGCTAACCCTTCTTTTGAGAATATTTCTGGAGAAATCTCCTTGTACAGTAAATATGCTATAATTTGAGATTTTTTCACTGATGCCTAATAGAATTTTTTTTTAGAAATCACTGAGCTCCCTGTTTTGATGTGGTAACTGTTACACAGTCAACTTCATGTTATTGTTTGTGAAATTCTCAATTATTTTATTATTTATACAATTTAAACTATTTCACTTCTGTTTTGGCAAACTAGATATATCATTGGGGTCATAATCCCTTTACCTGATTCCACCCCAAGTCTTTGTGCTTCAGAAATGCTGAATAATTTTAATTACTAAAGATAATTATGAGTAATGATAACCATTTTGAAGGTTATCCTTTTTTTAGAAAATTATTATTCACTCTTCATTTATCTTCTATCACTTGTCAGTTGGTGCAACTTAGTGATTTTTAGACGCTTCTTTGCTAAGAAGCCCATTTTTATAATGAAATCGTGACTCAAAGCTTAAGCAAATAAAACAGAAAGCCTTGGAGCTACTTTCTTTGAAGTAGGATTGGAGAATGTTCCTGAGCCCTGCCTGTTTCACCACCCTACTTGAGCCTTATAGACCCCGAGGGAGCTCTGTGGAACATGAGGTCAAAAACCACTAGTGCAGACAATTGAGAACTGACTATATATTTACGGGATGTTTCTGTTCTATTTTTCTGAGTTCATTTATCATAGTAATCGACATTAGATGTTATTTTATGAATGGGTAGGACATTGTACTGGGTTAATCTTCTCTATTTTTTTTATTAGTCTCCTTGGTCATTGCTTTTCCCTTTAATTAAATACTTGTTTCCTCTCATCTCTTTTGTACATTCTGTGTTCCAGTTTAACCAAAAACTTGTAATTATAAATAAATCTAAAAAAGATGGAAAAGTTTTATTTGATTAGGGAAAAGGCATGTAAAATAAGGTGGAAAGTAACTGAGCACTCAATTTTAGGAAGTCAGTCTATGCCATAAATACCACTCAGAAACTTAAAGAATTTGTAAGGTCTCTGGTTCTATCCCTCATTTAAAAATAATTGAGAGAAGTAACTGTAGTGCACTTGGAAATAAACACCTTTCTTTGGTAGACATGATTCCTGATATAATCACTGTATTTAATTTCTAATACTTAAAACCAGCTCAGAACTTTTTAGGCTTGAACCTTTTTAAAATCTTCTAAATCTGAAACAAATTAACCACAAGAGATTATATGTTTTAAGACTGAAATCTCTTTCATATTTTGAAAAGTGAAAGTGAAGTTGCCCAGTTGTGTCTGACTCTTTGACACCCCATGAACTGTAGCCTACCATGCTCCTCTGTCCATGGGATTTTCCAGGCAAGAGTACTGGGGAGTGTAGCCTACCATGCTCCTCTGTCCATGGGATTTTCCAGGCAAGAGTACTGGAGAGGGTTGCCATTTCCTTCTCCAGAAGATCTTCCCAACTCAGGTATCGAACCTGGGACTCCTGCATTGTAGTCAGACGCTTTACTGTCTAAGCCAATATCTTAACACAAAAAAATGACAATTTTAATGATATAGTAGGTAGGAAATTATTTAAATAGAAATGCTGATATGCATATGTGTATGTTTGTATTTTTTTTATAAGCTGATTTTCAAGATTATTATGTACCTTGTAACATGGCTGCAAAGTTTTGTTTGGTTTTCTCTTCCTTTAGGAAATTCTTCTTCTGGGTATTCTGAAAATTGTTGAAAGTGACATTACTATGAGTCCTTCACAGTATCTAACCTTCCCTTTACTGCATACTCCAAATTTAAGCAATGGTGTTTCATCACAAAAGTGCCCTGGAATTCTCAACAGTAAGGCCATGGAGCTATTGAGAAGAGCGCGAGTGTCGCGGAGTAAGAAAGAGGGCGACAGCGAGAGTTTTCCCCAGCAGCTGCTTTCCTCTTGGCACGTAGCCCCGGTCCACTTGCCGTTGCTCGGACAGCCACACCTGTCAGAAGGTTTCAGCATTTCCCTGTGGTTCAATGTGGAGTGTATCCATGAACCTGAGAGTACCACAGAAAAAGGAAAGAAGACGAAGAAAAGAAACAAGTCACTGATTTTACTGGGCAGTAGTTTTGATGGAACAGGTATGACGACAGCATTATCTGTGTACTAAGACTTTTCAGGTGGCAGTTCTGGTTGAGCACTAGGAACACAGTGATACTCTGACTTACTGTCCACACGTTCTTCATGGAATGCCTTAGTGATGGTAGGTTCTGACGTACCAAAGCCTGAATGGTCGGACAGCCTTAAACACCACTTTCTTCTGTACTTTTGCTTAGTGTGGGTGGGAGAGAGGGAGTATGAGGAGGGAGGCTGGTGGACCACCACATACGCAACTGCTTTGGGGTCACCAGCCCCATTTTCTGCCTCTGCCGTGGTCCCATTACTGGGTTAGGGTGGCTCCTGATATTTGAAAAGGAAAGCATAGAACCCTGTAGCTGCTTTTCCATCCTTCTCTTACCTGTTCCCTGTCTCTTGCCATTCCACCTTCATTTCATCTCCTTTCTCTCTTGTAGTTCAAGCTCTCCTTCTTATGCTGTATCTTACCTCAGTGCCTCTCTCCTAGTTCCTGTCACAGACTGTGTAACTGCATCAGCCAACTTCCAGAGTGAGAATAAATTTCATTCCAGTTCTTTCTACAGCCTATTGAATCACTATTTTGTGACTATGAAACTGCTAGGTAGAAAGAACTTGTTAAAAAGCAGTTTTTGGTGGTAGGAAAGTGGGCTATTCTTAGGGTCTGTGGAATGAATGAAATGACTGAGCCAGAGGTTTGGGGGTTGATGATTATCGGGAGGTGCTGGCCTCTATAACTCTTCATTCCACAGACTTTACACACCCCACTAGAGCCTCTGCTTCAGGACACTAGACCTTCACCAGTATTTGATCTCTAGGAACATCTTCTACCACTGACCTACAGATAGAAAAGAAAACCTTAATGACACTGTCAAGACTGAAGGGTGGGAAATGTCACCTGGTATCCACAGTTGGAGCTCTGAATCTACTTTTCCACAGACATATTTCCCAGTTAGTAGCATAGCATACTTAGGTATTTTTATGGGTTAGCCTAGGAAGTTGAATTTTTAAGAAATCTTAGCAGATAACTTAATGTGTTGGGTAGTTAATAGAGTTTTCTTTTATAAATTGCACATCGAAAGAGCAGAGCAAAATGACCTAATATAGAAAACTCTCCATGTACATTAGATAGCACCGTCATCAGTAATATCACATGTACATTGTTTAGAGCTATCAATTCTTAGGTGGAAAAATTCAGTTTACATTACTTTTCCACTCAGTTTTTGTCAAATGCTTGACTGATCATCCTAACGTCTTTTTTTCATAGAGAACAATAGACTGGAAGGTGCAGCATATGTGAATCCTGGTGAAAGGCTCATAGAAGAAGGTTGTATTCATATGATCTCATTGGGATCCAAAGCACTGATCATCCAAGTGTGGGCTGATCCCCACACCGGCACTTTTGTCTTTCGGTAATAATTATCCTCAACCCTGCCCCCCATGAATAGCTTAGGTATTTAAATAATTTATGTAAAAGACATTAATGTGAAATCTGCTATAAAGATCATTGTGACAAAATAGAAAACTTTTATTTATAAAAAAGAAGGTAGATTCAAACAATATAATCTTTGTAATAATATATAAAATCTGTAATTAAACTCTAAAGTTCACTATGTTAATTCTCAGTGTATCTTAGACCAAATACTTACTTATTTATGGATGTATTTTATCCAATTACAGTGATCTTACGATGTTGTTAACAGGCAGCTGTTTTTCATGCAGATTATATATTTAATAGCCATTATCTCATAGACTTAGGTTCTCATTGCTGTCTTGTCCTTTTTTCTTGCCTCCTTTGTTAACTAGTATAGATACAAGTCTTTTATTGTATTGAGTGAGTATGAATGATATGATACTATTTTTATAAATATTTAAAAGTTGGACCATAAAGAAGGTGGCTGAGCGCTGAAGATTTGATGCTTTCGAACTGTGGTGTTGGAGAAGACTCTTGAGAGTCCCTTCGACTGCAGGGAGACCAACCAGTTAGTCCTAAAGGAGATTAGTCCTGAATATTCATTGGAAGGACTGATGCTGAAGCTGATGCTCCAATACTTGGGTCACCTGATGCAGAGAGCCAGGTCGTTGGAAAAGACCCTGATGCTGGGAAAGATTGAAGGCAGAAAGAGAAGGGGATAACAGAGGACAAGATGGCTGGATGGCATCACCGACTCAATGGACATGAGTTTGAGCAAGCTCTGGGAGATGGTGAAGGACAGGGAAGCCTGGCAAGCTGCAGTCCATGGGGTCGCAGAGTCCGGCACCACTGAGCAACTGAACAACAATAATTTTTATTAAAATTTAAGTAAAATATGTTACTTAGGGATCTATGTTCTGTAAATGTTATAAAGGTTACTAGGTAGTTGATGTAAATTATATCTTAATTCTCTTAGTAATCCCTCAAAGTAGGTTGGACCTATGATACATACTGGCATTTAGATATTTATGTATATGTATTAATTTCTCGATGAAGCAAACATTGCACGAAAAAGGCCACGAGTATATAGATAGTAATAATAAATTTTTTTTTTGCAAATTGAATCCTGAAGATTATTGCCCAAATTGTTACTACTAGCAAATGAGCCAAATCTATTTTTAAGTTCATGAATTGAGGTTATGGTATAATAAAATAATCAAGCAGATTATGATATAAAACAAAGACCTCCTGACTTTTCAAGTTAGTTTCACACTAGCACTGGTTTTTAAATTTTGCGTAAATATCTAGAGTTATACTTAGCTGCACACGTTAAAGCCGAGATGAGAAACGTCGTGTCTCAGCCTGTGCCTTTGCTCTCTTTGCTCAGCGTCTGCTTGGATTCAAACGACGACACGAGGGCTGTGTTACTGGCGCAGGCTGAGTCACAGCGGGGCGCGTTCCTCCCGAGCGCGTGGCAGCACTTAGCACTCACCTACTCACAGCAGCCCCGAGGGAAGAAGAGCACCCATGCCAAGATCTCCACCTGGGTCTCCGGACAGAGGTAGGAGGCACTTTTAGTAAGTGCTTAGCCATCTCAGTTACAATTTTAATTGTTCCGTTACAGCTTCTGAAACAAATTACAAAAAGACTATAGATGAAATTTACTTTATTTTAATAGGAATCTGTCAAGTGAGATATTTTTCTTTTTTATCACTTACATACAAAATTAATTTGCCTTATAAGTAACCATTGAAGATTAATATTTGGATCTGGGGGACCATGCACAAATCTGAATATTTAGACATTTATGAATTTAGTCCATCAAGTCCATATATTATAAGATAAATCCATAAGGAATTATTTAAATTAAGTGACTAATGATGCTAATACCAAAATTAAAATGACTCGAAAAAAATATAAGCCAGTATGTCAGGTGACAGATTAAGATAGAAACCTAGAAATATACCAGGTGATAGGTTTGGTTATAGTACTATTTGACTTTTACAAACCAGGAGAACTGTGAGTCAAATTAATAAGAAATATCTTGTGGGATATCTTAATGTAAAGTTTAACTCAGAGAGAGTTGTAAGGTATCTTGGATTTGTAAGAGTTGGAAAGTATTTTATTGAATGAAATAGCATGAAAGGGAATACAGAATTGGAAACTAGTATAACACAGGAAAGGACCGAGCTGGTTGTAAGGAACATCTAAGTTGAATGATGAGAAAGAAAAATGAATGGGCATGGTGATGCTGCGTGGCAGCAGCTTTGAATTCAGGATGAGGCGGCTAGACCTTTGGCAAGGTGCTTTATATACATTATTGTCTAATTCTCTCTAAAGTTTCTCAGAGTAGATTAGGGCAAAGAGATAACATATACCCTTAGCACAAATTAATTGATTTTTCCATTCATTTGTTCATCAAATATTTATATAGGAATTGCTATGTGCTGAGCACATGCAATATTAGGCCTGGGAGCTTGGTAAGCAAGACAGACATGTTCCCTGCCTTTTGGGGGCTCACAGTTCAGTGAAGAAGCAGACAGCAAGGTACACAATTAAATGAGTGTGTATAAATCATGACAAGTACTGTGACGATAACAAATGTGTCCCGAGACAGAAAACACCTGGTTTCCTGCTTAAGAGAAGGGCATCAGGGAAGACCTATCTAGAAACAGATTATTTAAGCTGAGACCTGAAGGAAGGAGATGGAGTTTTGCATGAACAGAGGGAGGAAGGGTGAGCCAGGCAGAGGAAAGGGCCTGTGAGAAAGAAAGGAAGGCTGTGCGCCTGTCCGCACTGCAGTGGAAGCTGCAGGGGCCGACTGCTTACAGCCTTGCCGCCTCAGGAGGGCTGGAGAAGAGGCTCGTGAACGGCTGTGGGGTAGCCGGTCCGCCTCAGGAGGGCTGGAGAAGAGGCTCGTGAACGGCTGTGGGGTAGCCGGTCCGCCTCAGGAGGGCTGGAGAAGAGGCTCGTGAGCGGCTGTGGGGTAGCCGGTCCGCCTCAGGAGGGCTGGAGAGGAGGGCTGGAGAAGAGGCTCGTGAACGGCTGTGGGGTAGCCGGTCCGCCTCAGGAGGGCTGGAGAAGAGGCTCGTGAACGGCTGTGGGGTAGCCGGTCCGCCTCAGGAGGGCTGGAGAAGAGGCTCGTGAGCGGCTGTGGGGTAGCCGGTCCGCCTCAGGAGGGCTGGGAGAAGAGGCTCGTGAACGGCTGTGGGGTAGCCGGTCCGCCTCAGGAGGGCTGGGAGAAGAGGCTCGTGAACGGCTGTGGGGTAGCCGGTCCGCCTCAGGAGGGCTGGAGAAGAGGCTCGTGAACGGCTGTGGGGTAGCCGGTCCGCAGTGTCTGCCGCAGGAAACAGTGTATTCCTTTAAAAAAATACATGAAGATATGTCACTGGATCTCAGTTTCTACAATCCAAAGAGAATATTTTCTGAGAAGTTCTGTCTTCACAGCTGCCTAAGCCTGAAGGCAGCTGTGGCACATCAGTATATGTTTCCAGAACTTTGAGTTAAATTGGTTGGTACTGGGGATGGGACTGTGAGAGTCTGCTGGACACTCTCCTCATTTCTGGAACTCTTAGCACCTACCAGGCAGTGTAGTAAGCACTCTCCACAGATGACCTCATTCAGTCCTTCTAGCAGCACAACAAAGTAAGAGATGCCTCTTCCCTTCCATGTGAGGCAGCGGAGACCCAAAATGTTGCAAGTGAGGAGAGTGGCTGAAACTCAGCCTGGACTCTGAGCCTGGATAGAGCCCTGCTTTAAAACCCTCTGCTCTCTTAATGGGCTTCCCAGGTGACTCGGTGGTAAAGAATCTGCCTGCCAATGCAGGGGATGTAGGAGGAAGATCCCCTGGAGGAGGAAATGGCAACCCACTCCATTATTCTTGCCTGGAGAATCCCATAGACAGAGGAGCCTGGCAGGCTACAGACAAGGGGGTCACAAAAAGTTAGACACGACTGACCATCCACATACATGCTTTACTAACCCTACAGCCTTTTGGTGAATCAGGCAGGCTGACAGATATAGGAATCATAACCTAGTCATTACACATGTTCAGAATGAGTGTCTAGATGTTCTCTGTGGCCAGTTCTGGTTATGAGCATAGCGCTCAATTTTTACTCACCCACTTATTTTAACATTACTTTCAATTTACCATTTGGTATAAATTAATGATTTTATCTAGTAATGGAGCATTAAGCAAGTGACCAGGGAGGAATATATTATTCACTTGATTTAAATTTGGCACTATATCACTCTTGGAACTAATAAAATTATTTCTACAAGTAATACATTTCAAGACGTAACGACACTGAAAAAAAATTTGTTAATATTTTCTGCTAATTTTTATTTGATGAACAGAACACACATCTGGTAGGAATATGCGGCACGTAGTAGATGGTATGAATTATTTTAGTGTTTGTTGAACTCCTCTTGCATTGATGTTACAGGTTTTCTTTACCCTTAAGAACTGAATTAAGTCGTAGCGCCACTAGGTGGCAGTACTGTTTCAGTTACAGCCATTCAGTTGGTTCAAGAAAGAGATGCCGGCACAGTAATAGAAGTTATGATGTTGTATGTCAATGGTGCGTCAACAAAAAGCTTAGCTCACATCTTTCCTTTGTTAACAATATTCCTATTTAAATAGTTAAATGTATATATTAAGTATGGAACAGAAAGCCTTAAGGGAAAGTTTATAAATAAATATACACCAAAATAGAATTTCTCATTATTAGCTTATTCTAAGTGCTTTGTCTTATTCACAAACTTTGTCTTTACAAGCTACCTTCATTATCTTAAGAGAGTTTAAAACATTCTAGAATGAGGGAAGAGCTCGGCACTCTGCAATTTAAACAAGAAGATGAAGTTCTCCCATCATGTGTGTCTCTCTAGGAGAAAGCATTAGTTTACCTTTTCCTACTCTGCCTTTTGTGAGGATTCCTATAACCTTTATCCATGAAGAAAAGCAAGAGATTAATCAAAAGCTCTGCAATATTTAGTGCTGAAAACACAGAAAATACAAAAAAGCATTGGCATTTCAGTGCCTTGTTAGAGCAAAACCTGAAGAAGTGTTACTCTTCCTGATTAGTTTTTGAAGAGGGCATGAGGTTTTAGGAATTGTGTACTGAGATGGGAGACTTTCTGGTAAAATCAGGGGGAGGTGGTAGATTTGTATTTTAAACCAAAAAGGCAAATATGCAGAAGTCAAGTGGCAAAGGAAACTTGCAACAAATGTCCGGTCGTACTTTCCATGGCCTGGTGTAGGATCACCAGGCATCTCTGCTCCCTTCCTCTCCTTTGGGGGGTTGTGGACCGCCAGCACCTTGGACCAAGAGACAAGAGAATCAGTCCTTCTCTCTTGCCCATTACCAATTATCCAATACTGAACCAAGAAACTTGTTCAAGAATTTCATGTTGTTAAACATCCACACTTTAAAAATCCCTGAAGTAATTGATTTAACTTTGTTTTTAATGTAGGAAGCCTGATGTTACTTTGGATTTTATGCTTCCAAGAAAAACAAGTTTGTCATCTGACAGCAATAAAACGTTTTGCATGGTCGGCCATTGTTTATCAGCCCAAGAAGAATGTTTGCAATTGGCTGGAAAATGGGACCTGGGAAATTTACTCCTCTTCAATGGTATATTTTTCCCCTTCAAAGCATTTCCAGATTTTTCCTTCAGTTAGCAAATATTAAACTAAGTTAATTATCTTGGATAAAGTATTTATCCCTGTTCCTTCACTTGTACTTAATAAGTACTGTATTTCCTAGATTCCAAGATGTACTGTTTTAACTTATTTATAATCTAAGTGGTTCTTATAATTGATACATATATTTAATGCAAAGCCACATATCCTCCCCAACCCCTGCCAAAGAGAAGCTTATATTAAATCACTTTATAATCCTGGAAAATTCATTATAACAGGTACAGTAAGGCTGGCTGTCTTTTCTTATTTATAATTTTAGTATATTATATAAAAATACCAAATTTTAGGTGAAGAAGAAATACATGATTTTTAAAAATGTATTACTCAACTTGGCACATAATAGCATTTAGAGAGTGTTTATTGAATAGATAGATGGATGAAGGAATAATGATACCAATCCGTATGTTGTTTTTAAAAGGAATTCACTGAGATAAAGTTTCCATTTGCAAAATAAAAAAGACAAAACAAAATTAAAAAATCCCCTATTTTTAGTTTAAGGAGCAAATATCAATATTAGTACTTTATTTTACCAAGAGTTTTACAGATAACTTTATATATATACATATATATGTATATTAATTCATCTTACATCCAGAGTTGCTATAGATTACTTGCTCATTACACCCATTTGAAAATTGAGGCTTTATTAATTTTGAGAGATATAGTGAACAACTAAAGAATCTAGCAAAAAAAAAAAAAAACCTCTGATTTCTCGTTTTTATGAAAAATTCTGGAGTATTTTAAATAAGGAACTTCTTTTCTTTTTTTTTTTTTTGCTATTCAGGGGCTAAGATTGGCTCGCAAGAGGCATTTTATCTATATGCTTGTGGACCCAACCATACGTCCATAATGCCGTGTAAATATGGCAAGCCTGTGAATGACTACTCCAAGTACATTAATAAAGAAATTTTGCAATGTGAACACATCAGAGAACTTTTTATGACCAACAAAGATGTGGACATTGGTCTTTTAATTGTAAGTTTTCATTTTATAGGTTTTAACTTTTTAGTAACTGTTATGTATGTTTATTGAATGTGAATTAGCTGTGATTTGATTTTTAGAGCTTTTCTTTGCTGTTTCTCAACATTTTCTTTACTTACAAATGTTTTTCTTTTTAATTAAAATACTTTGACTTCCTCAAAATTTGTTTTCAGGTTTCAAATTTTCATCTGCTTTTCCTTGGAACTATATTTCTATACTGAGTATTAGTTTAGGTTATACCTGTTGTTAATCATCCGAGAAAAACTTTTATGATATAATGGAAATATAATGCACGTTAGCCTTAAAAATTGCTTATTACATTTCCTTTCCATACTTATAAATAAGTGCTAATTTTAATTATACATATTCAGATTTTAGAATATTTATTCTTTAATATCAATAGCAACTAGGAATTTTGCTTTCAAATTATTGCTAATTCTGCTTATATGAGACTCTTGATTGCATTTTATACATTATTCTAATATATTGTTATACTAATACACAGTTTAGGAGCTTGTGATAGATACTTTTCATCATAGCAACTAGGAAACTGATCCTTCATAGTCTAAAACATGTAATTCTTGAGTGGTATTAAGTATCTGTGGTAAAATAGATACAGAATTTAACTAAAGATCTGCTGTTAGACCCACAATCTTCTTCTCCATAAGGAGTATTCTCAAATGGAGGTTGGGGGCATTTTGGCTGTCCACTGTTATTGAATGGGGGCCAGAGATTGTAAATGTTCTACAGTGCATGGGTAGTATCCAACCAGAATCACCTGGAGGACTTGCCAAAACATAGATTGCTTCAGTAGATCTGAAGTGTGGCCCAAGAATTTGCATTTTTAACAACTTCCGAGGTGATGCTGATGCTGCTGGTTGGGGCCCCACACTGAGTATCTCTGCTTTAGGAAGACCAAGGAGCTCATACAACAGAGATTTGTTTGGATATTTTTAGCCCTCTAGTTTTTGGTTAATCCCTTTTTCACACACACAAAAAAATACATATTCTTAATCCTTTTATTTTGCCTGAAAAGATTGGAGGTTATAAGTCATAAAATTCAACAGAAATTATCACAAGTAAAAATTATACAGGTTTTATGTGAAAAATCTTTTTTGAAAGCATATTTTTTTAAGCCTGACTTTTTTAGCCTGCTATTTTGGGGTTATGAAACATGAGTAAGAAGTCAGACAGACATGGTGCCCTCCTAGCAAGGTGTTGGTATCAGATGGGACTTGTTTCAGATAATCAGGCATTTTGTCAGGTTTTTAATAAAAACTTCTATAGATTTATGATTTTGTTTTACCCAGGATAATCATATACAATAGACTATGTCATCAGTTTGGTTGGTATGCATATGTGCCAGATGATGTCTGATGAAACTATACTTGAATCACCGTGGGTTGAAAATGATCAAAGCCCAAAGCCCCCAGCTGCTACACAATTTTTCATAAGCGTGATCTTCTGTAGCGGCCTTCATTGAGAGCACCTCACAGTACATTTTGTTTTTAAAGTTTACCGTAATTTTTAAAATAATTGATAGAATATTTTACAGAGAGCTAGAACCTGATCAAAACCGTTTGCTTAGGAGAAATATTCAGTTTGTTAGGTATGCTGATAGTTTGGAGTTTTATTCTAGTGGAAAGAATGCTCTAGTTTATAGAGTCATGTTTAAATGAGTAGGCAGCCCATGAGCAAATTCAATACCAAGATGCATTTGAATACATTGATCCAGAGTTACCATCTCATAGGCTTGTAAGGATTGGTTACTATTTATAAATGCATAGAACAGTTCATAGAACGTGAGTATGTTTTATTTGTTTTTCGTGTTGTTTATTTTGTTATTGGTGATAGGTGTAATTTCATGTTTATTCTCAAAAGATCAAAGCTGGAATTTTTCTCAGCCTTCATATGGTTTACATGTATTGACCACTCCTAAATGAAATGGATCTTTTAATTTGTGGAGAGCTGTCTTGCTTCTCATGTCCGTCTTTGTTTTGTGCAGTAACTGTCTTTTTTAAAACAAAGAAAAAGATTTTTTGCTTGTCTTTTCACTTTGAAATAATCCATTTGCTAGTAAATAACTAAACTGTTTAGTTATTGAAGGAAAATATTTGTGTTTCAGGAAAGTCTTGCAGTTGTATATGCAACTTACTGTCCTGCTCAGTACACCATCTATGAGCCAGTTATTAGACTTAAAGGTCAAATGAAAACCCAACTCTCTCAAAGACCCTTCAGCTCAAAAGAAGTTCACAATATTTTGTTAGAACCTCATCATCTAAAGAATCTCCAGCCCACTGAATGTAAAACCCTTCAAGGCATTCTGCATGAGATTGGTGGAACTGGTATATTTGTCTTTCTCTTTGCTAGGGTAAGAATCACTGATTCTAATTTTATTTAAAGAGAAACTACTTCTTTATTATTGATAACTTTTAGGATTCCTTTTTGATTAACAGTAAAGGTATGTATCAACTATATTAAACTTTCAAGATTAAAAAAGCACACATTGTTTAGAATGTCATCAAAGTTTCTGCCATGATAATTTTTTTGTTAAAATTTCTTTTTAATTTATAAAGATTTGGGACTTCCTTGGTGTTCTTGTGGTTGAGACTCCACTCCCAATGCCAAGGGCGTGGGTTCGATCCCTGGTCAGGGAACTAAGAATCCTGCATGCCACATGGTGCGGCCAAATATATTAATTAATTAAATAATTTATGAGGATGTCAGAGTTTTCTGTTATCCAGAAATGTAATTAAAACCATTAAGTATTAAGTGTATAAGATTTAATATTGCCAATGAGGAAAAAAAATACTATAATAAAAGTAGAGAAGAAATGTATTTCTTAAAATAAGATTTGTGAAACGTTTTTCTCTTGAAACTTCCAGATGGATGGGGAAAAATAAAAGTCAACAAATAAGTACAAAAATAACTTATTTGGGATTGAAGTTTTTTTAAAGAGAAGGCGAGAGTCAAAAAGTTTGACTCACACCATGGATACTGTTTTAGAGAATTACGTTTAATTATCTGTTGTGTTTAGTCATTTGTGGGCTGGAACAGTCTCTTTCCTGAGGTGGAGTAGACAGTGGTGTACATGACTGTTTCAAGGACTGCTGAAATCCAAATAGAGGGTTCAAATGGTCTCGCTTAGTACGAATCATTTCTACTTCCTTGTGGTCCAAATCCTTGTTTAATTAAAGCAACCCTGATCATTTTTCACTTTCAAATTTTATGCTTAAGTGTGACTTCTGCAGCATTGTCATATGTCTCCCCCTTTTTTTTCCTTTAGTGGGGGCACCTTTGATTACTTTTGTAATAAGAGACATATCAATGTTAGTTGTTATTGTTACTGTGCTTATAAATAGTTAGCATTTGACCTGCCATACTCTAAGCTTTCTTTCTTTTTCTTTTTCCATTTTTAATACCTTTTTTTGCATCTAGTATCTAGTTGAATAGATATTACACTAGTGTTTTAAAATAAAAACTTTTCATTTAACTTCTCATCAACATTTTGTGATCTACTTTTATAGCTTTGTATAATTTCTTGGTTTTTCCTTCTTCATCAAGTTTACTCAGTTCGGTTCAGTTGCTCAGTTGTATCCGACTCTTTGCAACCTCATGGACTGCAGCACACCAAACTTCCCTGTCCATCACCAACTCCTGGAGTTTGCTCAAATTCATGTCCATCAAGTCAGTGATGCCATCCAACCATCTCATGCTCTGTCGTCCCCTTCTCCTCCTGCCTTCAATCTTTCCCAGCATCAGGGTCTTTTCCAATGACTCAGTTCTTCACATCAGGTGGCCAAAGTATTGGAGCTTCAGCATCAGTCCTTCCAGTGAATATTCAGGACTGATTTCCTTTAGGATTGACTGGTTGGATCTCCTTGTAGTCCAAGGGACTCTAAAGAGTCTTCTCCAGCACCACAGTTCAAAAGCATCAATTCTTCGGTGCTCAGCTTTCTTTATGGGTGAACTCTCACATCCATACGTGATGACTGAAAAAACTATAGCTTTAACTAGACGAACCTTTATTGGCAAAGTAATGTCTGCTTTTTAACATGCTGTCTAGGTTGATCATAGCTTTTCTTCCAAGGAACAAGCATCTTAATTTCATGGCTGCAGTCACCATCTGCAGTGATTTTGAAGCCCAAGAAAATAAAGTCTGTCACTGTTTCCATTGTTTCCCCGTCTATTTGCCATGAAGTGATGGAACTGGATACCGTGATCTTCATTTTTCAAATGTTGAATTTTAAGCCAGCTTTTTCATTCTTCTCTTTCACTTTCATCAAGAGGCTCTTTAGTTCCTCTTTGCTTTCTGCCATAAGGGTGGTGTCATCTGCATATCTGAGGTTATTGCTATTTCTCCTGGCAATCTTGATTCCAGTGGGTGCTTCATCCAGCCTGGCATTTCACATGATGTACTCTGCATATAAAATAAATATTAAAATTAAATAAATTTTATAAAATTTTATAAAATTAAATAAGCAGAGTGACAATTTACAGCCTTGACGTACACCTTTGCCAGTTTTGAACCAGTCCATTGTTCCATGTCAGTTTCTAACTGTTGCTTCTTGACCTGCACACAGATTTCTCAGGAAGCTGGTAAAGTGGTCATCTCTTGAAGAATTTTTCAGTTTTTTGTGATCCTCACAAAGGTGTTAGCATAGTCAATAAAACAGAAGTGGATATTTTTCTGGAATTTTCTTGCTTTTTCTGTGATCCAGCGGATGTTAGCAATTTGATCTCTGGTTTCTCTGCCTTTTCTAAATCCAACTTGAACATCTGGAAATTCTTGGTTGACATACTGTTGAAGCTTAGGTTGGAGAATTTTGAAGAGTACTTTGCTAGTGTGTGAGATGAGTGCAATTGTGTGGTAGTTTGAATGTTCTTTGGCATTGCCTTTCTTTGGGATTGGAATGAAAACTGACTTTTTCCAGTCCTGTAACCACTACTAGGTTTTCCAAATTTGCTGGCATATTGAGTCCAACACTTTCACAGCATCATCTTTTAGGATTTGAAATAGCACAGCTGGAGTTCCATCACCTCCACTATCCACTAGCTTTGCTCATAGTAATGCTTCCTACGACCCGCTTGACTTCACACTCCAGGATGTCTGGCTCTAGATGAGTGAGCACACTGTCGTGGTTATCTGGGTCATTAGGATCTTTTTTGTATAGTTCTTCTGTGTATTCTTGACACCTTTTCTTAATATCTTCTGCTTCTGGTAGGTCCATACCATTTCTGTCCTTTATTGAGCCCATCTTTGCATGAAATGTTCCCTTGGTATCTCTAATTTTCTTGAAGAGATCTCTAGTCTTTCCCATTCTATTGTTTTCCTCTATTTCTCTGCATTGATCACTGAGGAAGGCTTTCTTATCTCTCCTTGTTATTCTTTGGAACTCTATATTCAGATGGATATATCTTTCTCTTTTGCTTTTCACTTGTCTTTTTTTCTCAGCTATTTGTAAGGCCTTCTCACACAACCATTTTTTTTGTGTTTCTTTTTCTTGGGGATGGTTTTTTTTTTTCCATTCATTAATATTTTTTTTCATTTAATTTTATTAGTTGGGGATGGTTTTGTTCACCACCCTCTGTACAATGTTACGAACCTCCATCCATAGTTCTCAGGCACTCTGTCTATCAGATCTAGTCCTTTAAATCTATTTGGCACTTCCACTGTATAATCAGAAGGGATTTGATTTAGGTCATACCTGAATAGTCTAGTGGTTTTCCCTACTTTTTTCAGTTTAAGTCTGAATTTTGCAATAGGGAGTTCATGATCTGAGCCACAGTCAACTCCTGGTCTTGATTTTGCTGACTGGATGGAGCTTCTCCATCTTTGACCGCAAAGAATATAATCAATCCGATTTTGGTATTGACCATGTGGTGATGTTCATGTGTAGAGTCATCTCTTATGTTGTTCAAAGAGGGTGTTTGCTAAGACCAGTGCATTCTCTTGGTGAAACTCTGTTAGCCTTTGCGCTGCTTCATTTTGTACTCCAAGACCAAACTTGCCTATTACTCTGGGTATGTTTTGACTTCCTACTTTTGCATTCCAGCCCCCTATGATGAAAATGACGTCTTGTTTTAGTGTTGGTTCTAGAAGGTCTTGTAGGTCGTCATAGAACCTTTGAACTTCAGCTTCTTTGGCATTAGTTGTTGGGGCATAATTTTATTTTGATCACTCTTACACAGTGATGATCCCAGGGGAAATGGTTAATTTTTTTATCTCACGTACATCTAGGATCTTGCCAAAAAGAATTTTAAACTATGTTTTTACATACAGAAACTCTGTTCAGTATCCTTCCTCCTCTACAAAAGTAAAATTCAGTTTCCTTAAAATCCTTTCAGGTATAGCCTGTCTTTTGTGCTTAATCTCCTCCATCTAGCCAGATAGGCAACCTACAGCCTCCTAGATGTACTGTGAATCCAGTCTTCATCTCTCTCCTGACTGCATCCCACCCTTGGACACCTGTTTATCCCTGCTTCCTGTGCGTTTGCTCTCTCTCCCAGTGATCTTCTTCACATAGGCTTCCCATCCTGAGCAGGGTGGAGTCCGAAGTAGTTTTTGTGATGTCATGCATTCACATCATCTCACTCTTCTTTGCCTTTTCAAATAATAATAGGATGTTTATTTCTTACATACAATAGTTGCCAGAAAGCATTGGGGGAATTAAAGTACAAGTCACAATCCTTAGTTTTTATTCTTACGTCTTATGTTTTGACCTATCAGCAGGCCCCACTGGAGATAGGTAGTCTGCCTATTTACAGTCTGAGCAGTCTGTCTGTTACTTCATCTTCCACAGCACAGAAAATAGAGCCTGTTTGTTGACTAAGCATCACAAATATGAGGCATTTTGCTGATACTTCAGATCACCAATAAAATGCTACTGACTTCGAAGGTTATCAGTGTTATTTTAGTTAATTTATAGAATATTTGAGACATAAGAGCTTGGAACTTCTTGGTTTTATTTGTTTGCAATTCTTAAGTAATTACGAACAGTGTCAGCAATAAAAAATAAACTTTCAAATCAAACTGATAGGTTGGTATTACATAATGGAAGATAACCTCACATGTTAAATTTTTAATCTCAACAAATTAGAAAAAATTTATCTACTTTTTTTTTAGGTTGTGGAACTCAGTAGCTGTGAAGAAACTCAAGCGTTAGCATTGAGAGTTATACTCTCATTAATTAAATACAACCAACAGAGAATACATGAGTTAGAAAACTGTAATGGACTTTCCATGATTCATCAGGTGTTGATCAAACAAAAATGCATTGTTGGCTTTCACATTTTGAAGGTATGTTCTCATAAAACTTATTCTCAGGGTTTTGTGTGCAGTGATACTTACCTCTTCATTAAGTCTCCCAGTAATAGAGTTTCGTGTTTCAGTTATTCCTGAAGAAAATTAAGGAAACTTGATAATGTGTATTTAATCAAACGAAGGCTCTTTTGGGTTTTTGTCATTTAAATTATTACATTTTCATTTCCTTTAAAACATTTTAGGAGAGTAAAAGAAAAAATTAAGATTTTTAGATCTTGATAAGCCAGTGATACCTCCTGGGCTGGCTCCTCATTCTGTGGACTGGAGTTGGTGACTTATAGACTGCTGATAGCAGACTCATAGACTGTTGCTTGCTTCAACACCCATAGGTATGGGGGCGAACCCAGTTCTCCAGAGACCTAGTGCTGTGCAGTTCTCAGGAGGCAATGCTGATAGAGAATTAGTATCTTAAAGCTGTATTAGCTTTTTATTGTGATCCAGCTGTGATCACATATTTAAATACCTTTCTAACCAAAAGCACTTGGTAACATTGTGAAAGTATTTGTTTCTGAGGGTTTTAGTGTTAAGCAAAAGACCAATGGCTGTTCCTATGCCCCCAGACTCCAACTCTTAAAATGAGCAAGATCCAACACTTGTGGCATGAATACTTCTTAGAAAAAGTTTAAAACTCAACAGATTCATTGAATTTTAAAAATAGGATGTAGTTTATTTTACTCCATATTTGAAACTAAATAGTCATTTATAAATATTTGAAATTTGGGGGTTTTCTTATTACTTGAATTGTTTTACAAAACAAGGTAAAGATACCTTGTGCAATGCTGAGTTATTCAGTAGTTTTCTTTTGAATTTAATATTATGACTGCTAAGATTGAAAGCTTAATATTTCTGTTGAATTTTTGGATTGATTATTGATGCATTTTGTATTAATGCTGTTTTTCTGTAGACCCTTCTTGAAGGTTGCTGTGGTGAAGATATTATTCATATCAATGAGAATGGAGAATTTAAGTTGGATGTAGAGTCTAATGCTATAATCCAGGATGTTAAACTGCTAGAGGAACTTTTGCTAGACTGGAAGATATGGAATAAAGCAGAGGCATGTACTTTATGTGGTTAAAAAGCATTTGTTATGAATTTACCCTCTTAGCAATTTTTACATGTACAGTACAGTACTAACCGTATACACTTTGTCATATGGCAGATCTCTAGAACTTTTTCATTTGGTTTGACTACTCTACCCAGTGGACAGCAGCTCCCCATTTCCCTTCCCCTGAGTCCTGGCAGCCACCATTCTACATTAGGTTTCTTTGGTTTGATTGTATTAGATATTTAATACAAGTGGAATCATTCAGTGTTTGTCTTTTTGTGATTGGCTTGTTTGACTTAGCATTATGTCCTCAAGGGTTATCTGTGTTATAGCATATGACAAGACTATTTTCTTTCTTACACTATTCCACTGTATGTGTTTTCCACATTTTCTTTATTTGTTCGTCTGTCATGGACACTTAGGTTGCTTCCACATTTTGGCTATTGTGAATTATGCTGCCATGAACGTGAATGTACAGAGATCTCTCTGAGATCCTGTTTTCAGTTATTTTAGATATATGTGCAGAAGTAGGATTGCTGAGTCATATAGTAATTCTGATTTTTAAAAAATAGAATTACCATACCATACTATTTTCCGTAAGAGAGGCACCATTTTTTTACAGTCCTAGCAGCAATGTGCAAATGATCCAATTTCTTTACCTGCTTGCCAACAATTGTTATTTTTTGATAGTGTCTATTCTGTAGAGTATGAGGTAATAATAATAACTTGTAGTTTTGATTTGCATTTCCCTGATAATTGGTTGATGAAGAGCATCTTTTCATATACTTAGTGGCCGTTTGTGTATGTTCTTTGGAGAGATGTCCTTTCAGGTCATTTGACTATTTTTTAATTGAGTTATTTGATTTTCTGTTAATGAGTTGTAGGAGTCATTTATATATTCTACATACCAATCCCTTATCTCATATATGGTTTGCAAGTGTTTTCTCCCATTCTGTATATTGCCTTTTCACTTTGTTGACTGTTTTCTTTGCTGCAGAGAGAAACATGTACTTTTAAATATTCATTTAATCAGCCTTCTCAAAAACAAAACAAATTTACTGCTTCAATGTAGCATTAATTGTAAATGGAAATCTAGAGGTTAATTTCTGTGCAAGGTCTTAGACAGCCATAATGTCGATCTGGAGAGTCAGTATCAGAACTTTGACTGCAGGTAGTAGTTTGAGCAGTACTCAGGCTAGAAACACTTGAATCAATTGGAGACTTGCATTTACCATGAACTCTGAAGGGGAATCCTACCAAGAGTGTGTGGAGTTGATCAAGGAGAGGGAAACAGATACACTTCTGAGTAGGGGAGCCATGTTGTCCAGAAGTCAGAGCTGTATCCGTTTGCAGAGCAAGGCTGTGAAGTCTTGGCTTCATGGTAGGCATAAGCTACGGAGCATGCTTTGATCTTAGATCTAGGCAAAGCTTCACGACTGGATGATGGATTGTGTGTTCTTCACAAGGACCCAGCAAGGAAAGTGAACGTGGGGCTTTTTCCTTCTGCCTTAGCTAAAGTATAGTCTTTATGGTTTGGTTCGTAGAGCCTCCTCACTTCTAGTGTAGGCTGTGGATTGTCTAGAGTTATTTAGAGTGTAACACCATTATCATCGAATGTAACTGAAGACCAATTCAACATGTATACCTTTACAACTTTAAAATATTTGGTCACTTCCAAATTTGGCAACAGTCGCCCCAGACTTACTATCAATAACGAGTTATGAAGCTAAAGAAAACTTTTCTAATCTATCATTAACAAAAATAAATTTTGACCAAACATGCTAGAGGACAGATTATTTTTCTGTTCTCCCTGTATAAAATTATATTACCAAATTATTGTTATATGAAGAAGCAGTCCAAGAATATGCTCCTACAAAACACAAGGGGAAAGTATTATGGAGCTGTGTCAAGCAACTACCTTTTTCTAAATTTTATGGTATTTGTTAGTTTTTAAAACTTTCTATTTCATTGTGACTTCTCATCCTGAATAAATTCTCTTTCAGAATTTAAAAACTCCATGTGCATTCATATATAATATATATGCATTTGTGAGCTTCTCTGTTGGCTCGGCAATAAAAAATCTGCCTGCCAATGCAGGAGACACAGGTCCAACCCCTGCATCAGGAAGATCCCCTGGAGAAGGAAATGACAACCCACTCCAGTATTCTTGCCTGTGAAATCCTCTGGACAGAGGAGCCTGGTGGGCTACAATCCACGGGGTCACAAAGAGTTGGACACCACTTAGCAACTAAACAATAACAGCAAATATACATGCGTATAAAAATACACATGATGTTGCAAGGAGAGAAAGCTAATGAACATAGTAAATGCAAACAAATTGGATCAAAGGCGGTATGAATATAAACATGTTATAAAGAAATAGCTCAATTGTAGATTATAAGATTGAATCTTAACTAAAAATTGGACAGCTATTTTAGTATTTCAAAAGAGGATGCTAATTTGAGCATTAAAAAAGTTTGATAAGCAAAGCATTTTTTGGTCAAATTCAAAACTGATATGCATGGATACTTCTATGGATTTGAAATAAAATTTTCTTTCTTTCTTTTTGGTAAATTTTCTTTTCTAATTGCTTTTTTAGCTGAGTTGTTCTGGTTTTTGTCTGTTGGTTGTCTGGTTGTTAGTTTGCTTTGGCACTATTCTATTTTAGTATTATTTTTCAGGCCTGAATCAGGTTTTCCTATTTGAGCTGCTTTGTCTTCAAATTTTCATATGCCTTTTTCTTTCAGGGCATCTTGATCCTGTCCTATTAAGAGAGAGGCCTTGGTTAGAATAGTATGATTAAGTCTATCAATTCCTTGGCCTTTTCATTATTCATTTCCATCATATAATGGCAAGAAAAACAGCAAACCTACAACCCAAACCAGTTAATTTTGCTTTTTGTTGATAACTTTGTTGAAAGATTATATGAGGTAATGAGGTGAAGATTATCTTTTAGTAGTGGTTATTATGTAAGATTCCTTTTTCACTATTATTGTGAATAATATGGGAGAAGTATTTTAAAGTACCTTAAAAGAATGCTAATTATTGTTTTAAACTGCATGTTTAGTAATTGTGTGGAGGCGTCTATAATTTGGACTTATAAGTAAATTAATCCAAAAATTCAGAATTTCTACACTGTCAGTAAATATTTTCAATTTTTTTCTAAAAGTATTTGATTAAATGCTGCATACACAAATTAGCATTGAAGTCTATATGTTTTTAATAATGCTATCTGAAAATAAATTATTTGCAAACACTTTATTTTGATAATGTGTTTCTCTGTAGTAAATAGTAAATAAGTTCCCCAAGATAATTTATCTTTTGAAAATACTGTACATCATTTAATGCCACAGAAAGGTTAATGTCCTAAAGCCCCTAATGCAGCATTATACTGAACATAAATATTTAGAAATGACCTATTGTCAAAAAAAAAATAGTTTGGGAATAAAGTTTTAGATTTGCTTTTTCAGATAGATTTAATCTTTGACAAATTGTGGATGTTTACACATTAAACTGATGTATTGCATGTCTTCTAAAAAGCCCGAGTCATGTTTTTCAATAACACTGTGCATATGTTTGTTTTCTCAGCATGGTGTTTGGGAAACTCTGCTGGCAGCCCTAGAAGTCCTCATCAGAGCAGACCACCAGCAGCAGATGTTTAATATTAAGCAGTTATTGAAAGCTCGAGTGGTTCATCACTTTCTACTGACTTGCCAGGTTTTGCAGGTACTCCTTAAGTAACTTTACTTCTGGAGATATTTTCTGCAGTGATTTGTTTAATAACTCAATACCATGGACTGAAATTCTGTGGGACTTTCAATGAGATTTTTTCTGTGAAAGAGGTAAAGAAAATGGGCAGAGAGAGGAGAAACTGCCCAGACAGGGGTGGTCTCTAGAGCCAAATAAGGTAGAAAGTTCCCAGAAAATGTAGACAGAGAGAATGCCATCAACTTGGAAATTCTTAATAGCTTAGAAGATGTCATCAGAGTGAAGAAGACTTCTGGGAACTTTAAGCATGTGTGGTGGATCATTGGGGGTAGTGAGAATACATGATTATTAAGAAGTCCAACAGCAAAAGAAAAGAGAAATAGACTGTTAACAAAAGCTTCACAGTAGGTCAGTTTAAGGGTTTTTTTTTTTTAATGCGGTAGGATACCAGTGACTGTTTGTAAGGAGTCAGTGGATAGGGCAAGGTTGAAGAAACTTAGATGGGACTGAACTTAGGAATGAGTAATTGAAGTGGTGACCAGGAGCGTTGGGAAGTCACAGGGGAAAAAAAAAAAAATGGTTGTGCACAAATAACAGTGAATTGGAAGTTTGGAGATCTATGTTCTTGTCTTGACTTGGCCATTGTGAGATCTTGACTTACTTTTGTAGGCTCCTGTTGTCTTTGTATATCTGAGGTAGTCACACTAACCTGTGTTAAAGTTAATATCTAGATTTTAAGTTTTCTGATTTAGCAATACAAAAGAATATATGAAGAAGAGTGGATGTAGGGATATACTGTGTATTTGGACAGAGAGGAAAGAGGTAGCCTTGATCTAGAAGCCAGCTGCTACACACTGGGGAGGTGGAGTTGGAATATATAAGTAATTTATTTATATCTGTCTTTATTTTTGGTAATTATGTAGCATTCTGCCAGGTCTGATTATTCCAGGCAGTAGATGGTACAGTAGAAGGAGATCAAAGGTCTGAGTTTGACTTATGTTGCACTACTGACGTGTTTTCTATGTGGTTTAAGTTAGTCATACAATCACTTCAGGCCTTCATATTACAGAAATGAAGGATAAAACCTCTCTGAGCTGTTGCGAGTAATAACTTTGTAGCCTGGAACATACTCTGTTCATGTAACCAGTTTTGTCTATCGGAGATTTTCTCTTTTGAACCCAAACTAGTAGTAGCAGAAGCAGTAGTGATAATATTACTAGTAGTAGCTAACATTTATATGGGGCCATTGGTTTTAATGAATTTGATAATAGCAAGATTGCTTGAATTGAGAAATAACAACTCAGTTTTATGGTAAATATCTAGTCTAGAGCAGGAAACCAACACAGTTCTATCTTAAACAGAATTATCTTGCTTAAATGAGAAATGTTAGTTAAGTTGACAGTTCTTTTTAAATTAAAGAGCGTTTTTATTTTTTTTCAGGAGCACAAAGAGGGGCAGCTTATATCCATGCCCCGAGAGGTTTGTAGATCATTTGTGAAAATTACAGCAGAAGTCCTTGGATCTCCTCCAGATTTGGAATTATTGACGATTATCTTCAATTTCCTTTTAGCAGTTCATCCTCCTACTAATACTTACGTTTGTCACAACCCCACAAACTTCTATTTTTCTTTGCACATAGGTAGGTATGATCATTTTTGTTAGATCTTGGCTGTCTCCACTTTCGTTTTTTCTTCCCATTTATTCCATGTTTGCTCCATATTCATTGAATGACCTCTGTGCTAGAAACTGCTCAGTTACACCGTGGGACTGGGGCAGGGCAGAGGGCCCTACAGTGAGCCAGGCATAGCTTCTGCCTTCAGAGGGCTTAAAACCAAGAGGCGGGGGTCAATGCGTGTGCTGAAATAATGACAATACATAATACCTGGCAAGTACCTAATACACAAAAGAAGAACCGATTTGATTTCAGGAGAGTTAGGGTTTCATCAGACAGATGTGGAGAGAGATTTAATAGATTAATAATCTGCCATGGGCATTGAAGAATTTTGATAGGTATTAATAGATTAGAGAACTACTATCAGTTGAAGAGAGTGACTTAAAGCAAGGCAAAATAGAGAAAATAAAGAATAGTGAATTTTACCTAATATAGGAGATTTATAAAGGAGTAGAGAAATAATATCATAAATGTAGCTTGGGATCACCATTTATTCAACCACACCCAAAATCATATTAAATGAATGTAAGATCAGAGAACTTGAACCTGTGTTCTACTCAGGAGTAATTGAAGAATTTTGTTTTGTTGTGTTTGTTTTGAGGCAAAGAATATGATATAAGTTATTACAATAAGATTCAGCATAGAGAAACAACCTGCATAGAAGTTAGTTAAAGCTCAGGGAACAGATGAGACCACTGAAGAACAGTGCTGGGAGAAAGAAGGAAAAAGGAAGCTAAGGATATTGGTAATACTATTTAGAGGATGGGGCAAGAAAGAGTAATCTCAGTATTTTTTTTAAAAAATGGAATAATCAGATTTAAAAGAACTAGGACAATGTGATGTGGTAAGGAAGCACACCAGAGTATACATGTGGGAAAGCCAGATAGTAACTTTAGGGAGGGAAACGGATTGTAAACAGCCATTTTAGGCCATGTGATGGTGGATAAAACGATACAGCTGCAGTAAAAAGCCAAGGGAAGTTATATAGCATGACTTTGTATTAGGTTCAGCAAACATCTAGTGAATAAAGTAATGTCAGGATTCTGGTAGCACTGGGTAGTTGCGAAGATGAGTAAAACGTGGTCACCTCCTTTCAGGAGCTTACAGTCTAGTGAAGGGGAGAGAGGCATAAACAGGTAAGTATAACACGTGGAAAGCACAGCAATGCCACTGTCGTCTTCTGGTAGCACAGAGCATTGCAAGGGGCTGTTTCCCGGAGGAGGAGATACCTGCTCTGAGTTGAGTTGACTAGGAGTTGAAAGGAAGGCCTTCCAGGCAAAGAAATGGCTTGGTGTTGCTGGCATTAATGTAAGGAAGAAGGCTGGTAGAGGGGCATGGAGACGGGTCATAGAGATTGTTCTAGATGAGAAACTTGGACTTTATCCAGAGTGGTAAGGTGGCAACAGAGAGCCCCTGGAGGTTTAAGCAGAGCTTACAATTTGATGGAGAGAATGCTGGTAGCTTTGAGGATTTGAGGGTAGCCAGATGTCCATCCTGGATATCATTTAGAAGTCTGTGATGATAATCCAGGTGAGGGGTGATAAGAACCTGCATTATAGCACTGTGCTAGGGATGAGAAGAGTTCAAGAGACAAAGTCAGTAGAACCTGGAGACTGACTTGACATGGGTAAAGGAAAGGTTGTCATCAAGGGTGGCTCCCAGAGCCTGCGTGGGAAACAGGTACTTCTACCATGGGAACCAGAGAACAACTCAGGAGTGAATTTAGGGCAGAAGGATGACTCACATTTAGATTTGTTGCATTTGTGTTGCATTTAAGAAATCAAGCAGTTGAACTTAGAAGTATGAAGCTCAGAAATGAAGATTAAGCTGGATGTATTAATTTTTGGAGTCATATTAGGGCTGTGTAAAAACAGAAGACATAGACCTTCCCTCAAGTAATGAAGAGATGAACGGTCTCCTTGGAGAGATCATGTTAGCATATAAAAAGTGAACAGTTAGCTGTTAAACTATAGAAATAACTATAAATACAGTTGGAATTCAAAGAAAATAGAAGTTAATGTAGCTAGTGTTAGTTAACAAAAGAATCTAAAGTAAGAAATTGTAGAGTATCCTCACATATCAAAAGTGCATTAGTATAAAGTACACCATTTTTTTGACTTTGAATATTTTTGTAAACGTTTGTATTTAATGACTTGCTTTTAAAGTTGTATTTTTGTTTTATCCTTTTTAAAAATTTTCTCAAAATTTATTTTGATTCTAGATGGCAAGATCTTTCAGGAAAAGGTACAGTCAATCATGTACTTGAGGCATTCTAGCAGTGGAGGAAAGTCTGTTACTAGCCCTGGATTTATGGTAATAAGCCCATCTGATTTTACTGCTTCACCACCTGAAGGTAAACAAACAAACAAAAGTGATAAAGAAAGTGTAGCCCTTTCCTATTTGGTTCTGAATATAGATGCATGTTTGCACAACCTGATAGACTAAATAAATGGAAAGCTAAACTTTAAAATTATAGAAATTATTTAGGGAATCCATTTACTACTTTCTAATATTAGTAACACACTCAGTATAGCAAGTAATTCTCAGGAGAGCTTAGGAGATAGATGAGCCTCATGCTATTTTATTCTGGAATTCTTCGTCCCCCTTTATCAGTCTTTCATTAAGCTTCTGACTTATTTTCCCATTTTCTTCAAAAGCTTTGTTTGGCTTACTGTCTCCTTTCCATCTGAACTCAGTCTGGACAACTTCACTTAACCATGTGAGTGGCCGTCCGTACTGCAGCCTCATTGTGATCCTTGACCCTGGGGACCTTCCCTCTACTCTACCTTCCAGGATGCTTGTGTCCATCTTGAACATCCTCAAAGAACACTTCCCACCTCTGAAATTCCAGTCTCCCACTCTCTATGACAACTGCCTGTCTTTCTGGTTTCTTTTTCATCATCCCCAAGTTTTCTCTGCCTGTTTTCCTCTTTCAGCATAAATTTCATTAGCCAATGAAAGACTAGGTCCCACCTAGTCTTGTCTCCAGCTCTGATACAAATTATTAAATAGGCCTGTAAGATAGATACATGGATAGGTAGGTGAAGGTATCTGGGTATTAAGCTCCAATTTTCTTTCTCTCCCAAAGAGTTTCAGTTATTCCCTAGCACATCTTATGGCCTTGTATTATAATATTTTAAGGCTGTGTTTTAATTAGGTTTATTTGGAATTTTATCGGATGTGTTATTTTTAAAATCGTTGAGCATCATTCTGAAACTTTTTCAAGTACAATCATGCCCTCATTTTCTCCGGGTCATTTGGACAGACCCTTTTGGCAGCCTTATTCCTCCAGCCAAAATCCAGAAATAACTAGGAAGAACTTCTGAACTATGGAGTTATTCTACTGCCAATGAAGCTCTAAGCAGTTCATTCAGTCCTTATTTACTGTATATCAGCACTTCTCAAGTTTTAGGTGCTGAAAAATCACCTGGAAAGCTTGTTAAAACACAGATCCCTGGGCCCCTGCCTTCTACATTCTGATTGAATAGGTCTGGGGTGGAGCGTGAGAATGTACGTTTCCAACAGTCACACAGCGGTGCTGATCGCCGTGCTCCTGGCCCACAGACCACACCTTCAGGAGCATTCATTTATATCCCATACACTAAGGATGAGAGTGATTTTTCTCATCTCCTTATGTGTAGAATATGAGGAGCAGAAAATTGGAGAGCTGTGGCAAGAAGAGAAAGACTATTTCTTAGTAATAGCAGCAAAAAGTGACTGCAGAAATGAGGAGTGAGAGAACAGTCTAGGGACATTTAGTCTGGTAATAATACCACCAGGTTCGGCTATCACTGAAATTTATTCAGCACATATTTATTATGTGTTTATCTTACCTTTGAAGAAATGAACACTCATATAATTAAATTATTTACCTAAGGCCACCTAACTAACAGAACTGTCTCATCAAAAAGCCAGCACTCTTTCCACTGTGTTAAACTGTATCCTTGGGCCTTCCCTCATGGTCCAGTGGTTAAGATTTCACCTTTCAATGCAGGGGGTGCAGGTTCAATCCCTAGTCAAGGAGCTAAGATACTGCATGCCTTGTGGCCAAAAAAAAATGAAAAACAGGACAGAAACATTTTGTTAATAAATTCAAAAAAGATTTTTTAAAAAAGGTCCACATCAAAAAAAAAAAAAAATCTAAAACAAACTGCATACTAGTGACTGTTAGCTTGAGGTAAATGGATTTTCACTTAATTCACTTAATTTCACTTCAGGAGGACCATTCATCCCAATAACTTTGAATCATTCAGTTAATATTGTATTTTATTAAGGAAACAAGAGTTAGGTATTTGGGGAAATTTTTAATTAAAAGTAGTTGAAACAAAAATAGTTTTAACACAAATTTTAAGCATTAGTCACTGCAGTCATTATCCTGTATGGATTCACTAACATCACTGGATAAATGGGTTATTACTGTGGTTGGAACTGACAGTACAAAAGAGAAGTGATCCCACTGAGCTGCCTTTTCAGTGCTGTTTTCCTGTCTACTCTTAGCAGGGAACAATTCTTCCAGTGCTGTTCCAAAGCAAGTAACTGCCAGTATGCTGCGTTCTAGAAGCCTCCCGGCATTTCCTACTTCTTCACCTCACAAAGAGCCGCGGAAACTGACTGGAAGTTTGGGTTGTAGTATTGACAAGTTACAGAGTTTTGTAGATGATGGCGTTGCTTCCCAGCCAGAGAAATGGAGCCCTCTGGGGAGTTCCGAGACACTGGAAAAAAGCAAACAAGATGCCTTTATCAGTAGTTGTGAGTCTGCAAAAACGGTTTGTGAAATGGAAGCTGCCCTTTTGGCCCAAGCCTCTGTCAGTGATGTCCCAAGAGGAGCCTTGGGACTTCCTGCGGTCAACATAGATCAGAAAGACTTGGGAGCAGAGCCCAGATCAGATGACGACAGTCCTGGGGACGAGTCCTGCCCACGCCGACCACTTTACCTAAAGGGACTGGCCTCGTTCCAGCAAAGCCACAGCACTATTGCCAGCCTGGGGCTGGCTTTTCCCTCACAGAACGGCTCTGCAGCTGTCGGCCGATGGCCAAGTCTTGCTGACAGGAACGCCGATGACTGGGAAAACTTCGCTCTTTCTCTCCATTATGAGCCACACCACAGCCGAACTACAGGTGCTCACAGGTACATGTTTTTTTGTATGACAACCACTTCCTCCCTTTTTTTAAACTATTCTTTGAAGAATTTCTGTACTTGTAGAAATCTCTTTATTCTGTGACCTCTTTATTCTGTAACATAGTACAACGTGTATGTTAACAACAAGCAAAGATGCCTTTCTCCTTACTTTAATACTAGGTGATAATTCCATATTTAACTAAAGGCTAAACCATAAATAATTCTTGAAGAAAAGATTATCTTATGGCTAATTTAATTCCATATGATTATTAGAGAAAAACTCTTCAGTTTAGGAAAATTGTATGGTTTTTTATTGTTCCCCAGATCAGCACCATCAGTGAGACTTTGCACACTGATGGAAATGTTCACCTGTGCTGTCCACTGCAGAACACACATACTCACTTGAAGTGTGGCCAGTGCAGCCGAGCAACTGAATTTTTAAATGGTTTAAACAGCACAAGTGGCAGTTGGAAATCACAGATGCAGAGTAGACTAGTGTTTAGTAGATTATATATCTGAAAGCTACTGGTGATTAAAAAGTGATGGCAGATTTGTTAATCACAGTTAAATCAGGAAACATTTTTAAACCTTATGAACTACTACTCAGCACTGTTCTTACAGCAATCATGATGCACTACTTTTTTCCCCTGATCCTGTGTTTGTGACTCTTTGTGGGTCTCTGTTTTAGTGTAACCGAAGACTGCTTGGTACCTATATGCTGTGGGCTGTATGAGCTCTTAAGTGGGGTTCTTCTCATCCTGCCTGATGTTATGCTGGAAGATGTGATGGACAGGCTCATTCAAGCAGATACACTTTTAGTCCTCGTCAACCACCCATCACCTGCTGTACAGCAAGAAGTTATTAAAGTAAGGGCAAATACTAAATATGTTGCTTTAATTTAGAAGAATAAATATATGTGCACTTTAAAGTTTGAATATACATATTCAAATAGACCTGAAATCTTATTTTATTCTTAAGCATCATGAGCTGATATAATTTGTTACTGCTTATCCCAATTTTTATATGTATTATCATCCAATTTTAAGCCTTCCTCCATATATTGCTTTGTATCAGTGTGTTTTTTAAGTCTACTACTTAAAAGGAACACATAGATCATTGGAGGTCTCTCCTGAGTGTATTATCATCAAATGTTAAACATTTAACTTCAGGTTTAAGCTCAGATGTCACCTTCTCAGAGAGACTTTCCCTGATCATCTTCTGTCTAGCCCTACTCTTCATTTGTTTTACAATAGCATCCTAGTTATGTCTTATAATTACCTTTTTAATTTGTTTATGTACTATTTTTTAACTCTCCCACACTGAAATATAAGCTCCGTGAGGGTAGGCATCTTGTGTTTGATATATAAAAAGTCCTAAGTACATTATTGAGTGAATAAAGGTTTGATATGAATCGTTCCCATTAGGAAACAACCCTTTGAAATGGTCTTCAAAGAATCCCACTGTTTTAATTTGGTGTGAGACATTGTGTAAGCAGTCTCAGTTCAACCCAGTATTTACTTAGCTTCCATCTCATGTGTAAAACACTAGGCTAGTTGCTCTGTGGGATATAAAAGGGAATAAGCCCCTACGTTCAAGAGTTTATAGACCAGTGTGGGAGAGAGACATATACATAGCTAAGTAAAATGTAAGAACTTCTGTGATGGGTGTTTCAGTGGTAGTCTTAATAAAGAAGAATGGGAGCATAGGAAAAGTAAATAATTCTGATGGGGGAACACGGGCAGGATTCATGCAAAAGGTGTATTTTGTATTATGCTGTAAACTTAGAAAGATTTGTAAGTAGGGCAGTAAAGAAATGTGTGTTTTTGGAAAGAATAGTCGTATCACCACTGTGAGGGAGTGATCTCAGGGGAAAGAGGTGGGAGCACTGTGTTCACAGGCTAGCACTGTGATCCAGGGGAGAGATGATGAGTCTCTGATCTGGGGAAGTGGGAAGTCAAGGACTGACAGATTTGAGAGACGTTCCCTAGAATAGAGGAGAGAGACTTTGCTAATTTCACATGGGCGATCAGGATGAGAAAAACCCAAAGTGAGATCAGCCTTAAAGTCTCGGAGGATGGTTCTTCTGTGCTCTAAGACCAGAACCATGAAAGAAGTGAGTTTGGAAGGAAAAATAATTACTTGGATTATATATATGTTACATTTAAGACGCTGGGAAAGAGTGAAAATTTAGGCCTATGCTTAGAATAAATAAAATGTCAGGAAGTCTAGAAAAATAGAGGTTTAGGATATATATTTTTGTTCTTTGAGAGAAAGCATTGTACAGTGTTGACTAATTTCCTTTTTTCAGAATTAGGCACCAGTGTTCTACTTATATTCAACTAAGGCTACCTAAGACCTCCAAGACAGAGCATCACTAGCATTCTATAGTAATTAGAGAGAAAGTTTTAGGTTTGTTTGTTTTGCTGAAGAGGTGGCCCTTTTTTTTTAGCTTTTTGTGTTCTATACACATGAAATTAAACAACTTACAACTACAGGTATAGTACACTGATTTGTATATGTTATATAAAATTTTAATGTATTATCTAAATTGTCTTAATTTTTTTCCTTAGCTATTAGATGCTTATTTTAATAGAGCATCCAAGGAACAAAAAGATAAATTTCTGAAGAATCGTGGATTTTCTTTACTAGCCAACCAGTTGTATCTTCATCGGGGAACTCAGGAATTGTTAGAATGCTTCATTGAAATGTTCTTTGGCCGACGTATTGGCCTTGATGAAGAGTAAGTGGGTTCTTCCCTTCACCAGAATTGGGGATCTTTTGTCTTAAATGTAAAATTTATTAAACTGACTCTTAAAATTATTCTGTCACTTTTAGAAAAAATCTGCTAGAAGTCATTTTCTAGGTGAACCATTTTATTATTTTCCATATGATATTCTTTTTATAACTTCTTCCTTTGCATTTCATTCACTAGCTAGGCACTAAAAAGAAAGAAATGCTGCATCAAATGAAAGAAAGTGATATTTAAGATTTGGCATACATTGTTAACCTGAGAAGAAGGTGGCCCCCATAGTCTCAGCAGCAGGTTACATGAGGGATCCATAGACAAGCTCCTAACTCCCCTCAGGGATGCTGGTTATCTGAGAGGAGAGTAAACTGACATACCGATTACTGAGCTTTGACCCTGGTGTAATGTTCATGGATTAATGAATAAGTGCAAAACGTAGAGAACATTTTTCTCCCAAGCCAAAAGTTTGGCCAAAAAGTTAAGCTGTTATTTCTGTATCTGATAAAGAGAAATGTGTCTTTTTTTTTAAGTGTCTGCTACTTGTTTGCAAGTAGCCCAGTTCAAACCTCAAGGAATTGACCTATTAATTGTAGCATTGACAATATTGCTTTTCATTTGCATAAGCTTTTGGCTTTTTCAAAGCAATTCTGCATCATCTCATTTGATTCTCACAACAACCTTGAGAAGAAAGCAGAGCAGATATCATCACACACATTTGACAGATAAGGAAAATGAGGTGTAAAACACATCAATAACTTCCCTCCATCACAGAGGCAAATAGTCTACAGGAACTCAAAATCAGGTCAACAAAATGGCCAATATTGCAATCATTTTTTCCTTATTTCATGGTTAGTTGCTTCTAACATGATCTTGTATATTATTTATTATAGATTTGATCTGGAAGATGTGAAAAACATGGGACTTTTTCAGAAGTGGTCTGTCATTCCTATACTGGGACTAATAGAGACTTCCTTATACGACAATGTGCTCTTGCATAATGCTCTCTTACTTCTTCTCCAAATATTAAATTCTTGTTCTAAGGTAGCAGATATGTTGTTGGATAATGGTCTACTCTACGTGTTATGTAATACAGTAGCAGCCCTGAATGGATTAGAAAAGAAGTAAGTTTAAATTATTATTTAAAACTGCCTCTGATTAACAACTTTGGAAAGGAAAAAACTTTAGTAGCAGGTTGCATTAAAACATCTGATATTCCATAATATTTTCAAAGAATTTCTTTCCTTCAAATCTGATTAGATTAGATTTGAGAGGGTATATTTTCCATCATTTTCAATAAAGTTTTTTTTTTTTAAAGATATTTATATGACCTACATTTAGGTATTTAGAACCTGAAAACAAGGAACAAATTTGTGTGTGTGCTCAGCTGCTTCAGTCATGTCCGACTCTGTGACCCCTGTCCATGGGATTTCCCAGGCAAGGATACTGGAGTGGGTTGCCATTTCCTTCTCTGAGGAATCTTCCTGACCCAGGGATCGAACCTGCAACTCCTGCATTGGCAGTCAGATGCTTACCACGTGAGCCACCGAGGAAGCCCCTGAACAAATTTACCTGTCCTCAAATATACTTACCAAGCTTCCACTATGGTCTTATAGAACATATTATCCCACTCCGGAATAGGAAATTGAGACTTTGAGAGACATAATAACTTGTAACAGATCAAATAGCTAGTAAATAGAGAATCTGAGGCTGAATATTCTCACTTCAAAAGTCTCTGCTTGACAGTCAACATACTCTCCCACTTTTCCTACCCACTGTTTTCTCCCACTGTTAACCACCATACTGAATTTCTTTTTTTTTAATTTATTTATTTTTAATTGGAAAATAATTGCCTTACAATGTTGTGTTGGTTTCTGTCATATATCAGCTGAATCAGCCAGCAGTATACATATGTCCCCTCAGTCAGAAGTACACTGGCAAATGGTTGCCTACCAGATTGATTAACAACTTTAAAAAATATGTTAGGAGGTTATATTTTTATTTGGGTTTTGTGCCTTTGGTGTCCTCATTTATGATATACAGTGTAACATTTTCATTAGCATAATATTAATGTTACAAATTTTTAGAAGCACCATCTTTACTGCATGTTAAAGCATTAAATATTAATATACTTTTGCAGAGAAGGCAGAGCATATCCTCGGTGCTTCTGTAGGCCTGGGAGACTCACTAGACCAGGGAGACTCTCTCGGTACGAGAGGGAATTGATAGTCAGCTTAGTTCACTTTTCCCTGGGCACCTGTCTTGTTTAGGATCTGTGTTTTAGGCAGATGAGAAATACAAAGTATTGTATTTCCTCAAGACGTCTAGTCTTGATTACAGTACAGTACATGAAATTGGTAGAACTTGGAAAGAGTACCAGCAGGCCCCTTCTAAGAGCTGTTTGTTACTGCTGTTGTTTTAAATAAATTGTACTTACAGAATGTCCCTACATGCTACTCTATTGATTGGCCTCAAAAGTTACCATTTCTAACTCTTGCTTGATTTTGAAAACGTGGCATGGGGAAGCTTAATGTCACACACTGAGGTGGATGATCAAGGTTAAAAATTGAGGGACAGAAGTAACTAATTCATATTTATTAGGTACTGAGAAGTGACTAATGTGGGCTTCCCCAGTGGCTCAGTGGTAAAGAATCTGCCTGCAGTGCAGGAGACGTAGGAGACACAGGTTAAACCCCTGAGTCAGGAAGAGCCCCTGGAGGAGGGCATGGCAACCCCCTCCAGTATCCTTGCTTGGAGAATCCCACGGACAGAGGAGCGTGGCGGGCTGCAGCTCATACGGTCGCAAAGAGTCAGACGTGACTGAAGCAACTGAGCACACATGCAAGTGATTAATATGTGTTCAGATCTCTGTCTCTTTTAACCCTTAAAATAACCATACTTTGTGTAAGTGGGATTCAGAGAGGTCAGTTAATTTATTCAGAGTCACCATCTTTGAGAAGCCTCAGAATATACCTCTTCATAGTCATAGAACCTTCTGTGGCTGGGAACCTCGTGGTGCATGCCCACAGTATCTTGTGTTAGTCTCTGTTGTTACACTTAGCACCATTTACTGGTTATAGTTATCTGTTCACTTGTCTGGTCCTCTGCAAGCTGAATTTTGACAGGAGTCAAAGTCTCTTTTTATCTGTCCTTAGCCTGTAGTTCATATGACCTGCCATGGAGTAAGCATGGATAAATATCAAATGAATGCGTGAATGAATGCATGCTAACAAAACAGGAATTTAAACCAGTTCTTTTTGCCTTAAATTATTTGTTCTTTTTCTTTAGCATTCCTTTGAATGAATACAGATTACTTGCTTGTGATATACAGCAACTTTTCATAGCAGTTACAATTCATGCTTGCAGTTCCTCAGGCTCACAGTATTTTAGAGTTATTGAAGACCTTATTGTACTGCTTGGATATCTTCAAAATAGCAAAAACAAGAGGACCCAAAGTAAGATTTAATTTTTATGGACTGGGGGGAGTAGTTGTATAATAGCCAAAAATGTTATTAGAACCTCATCTCTCTCTGACTTCTGTAGAGAGAGTGGGTTAGAGGAGAGGAAACAGTTTTACTAAATGTTCACCCTTAACTTTGTTTACTGACTTTAAAAAGAAGCCTTTTTAAGTGTCAAAAATTACAAGTGATGCCCTGATGTAATTAGTAGCTGGCAACATATCATTAAAAGAAGCTGCTGATTTTTCTTGCCAAGTAAAATTAAAAGGCTTGTGTTGAATAATAATACCCTTTAATTTTCTTTGGTAGCAAATATGAAAGTGAATATGGGGCAGAAAAATGTGAGAATTTCTGGTTAAACTTTTGCCTTCTATATTAAAAAGTCTATTCCTTTAAGACAACTACATGAAGTGAAATACATTTGTGAGCTAGTATTTTTCTGTTGAATTTTTTATAGTGATCCTTTGGAAATTTGCTTTAAAATTGCTTTTAAAGACAGTTCAAAAATGTTTACTACCATCAAGAACCCATGATCAAAATTTTAAAATTTATGTCTAATAAAATATTATTGGCAGTTTTGATATTGCATTAGTATTAATATAAAAGTCAACTCAATTACAATCACATAGCTTGAAAACATTCTAGTATTTTCTGTTTTTAGATATGGCTGTTGCTCTACAGTTTAGAGTTCTCCAGGCTGCTATGGAATTTATAAAGACCACTGCAAATCATGACTCTGAAAACCTTACAGATTCACTTCAGTCGCCTTCTGCTCCCCAGCATACCGTGTTTCAAAAGCGAAAGAGCATTGCTGGTGAGTATTTAAATAATATTTTACCAATTATAAGTAGAAGGTAGCCTGACTCTCCTACATTCTTTTATCACTCACATTTTAAAACATTGCTTTGTTTCAGAAGTTCAGCTGTAGTGTTTGAGAAGGTTTTCCTCCCAGAGGAAATTATTCTCTAGCTTTCTCTTCAGTGCTGCTCTCTTTCGGTTATCTCTTGAGCTCCTACCATGTGCCAAAGTTAAGTCGCTCAGTCGTGTCCGACTCTTTGCGATCCCGTGGACTGTAGCCCACCAGGCTCCTCCATCCATGGGATTCTCCAGGCAAGAATACTGGAGTGGGTTGCCATTTCTTTCTCCAGGACCATGTGCCAAGCATTGTGTTAAATGTTGGAAGATGCAAGGATTAAAAAAGACACAGATTCTACCTTTCTACCGTAAAATAGTAGAGAATAGAGAAATACAGAGGATGGAAGTAGAGACCATACAGAGCAGGGCAACCTGATTTACATGTAGGGCTAGGGAAGTCTCTGAGGAAGTAAGATTTCAATATAAAGGATGAGAAAGGAATTAGAGAAGTCGGTGAGTGTTACAGGCAGAATGAACAGCTGATGTGCAGGTCCCCAGGTATCAAAAAGCTAAGCTTGTTCAGAGAACTAAAAGATAGCCATGTAGCTGGCGTGTAGTCCTTGATGAGATGGTGCCACCAGGGGAGGTGCTGCAGGGTGGCGTGAACCAGTTCATATGGGCCACGTTAAGGAGTTTTATTTTATCCTAATGGGAAGTTGTCAAAGGCTTTTAAGTAGGTGGCGTGACATAACCAGGCTTTCATTTCGTAAAGACAGCTCTGGTTTCTGTGTACAGAGTGGATTCGAGGAAAGTGGGAAAGGCAGTGGAAAGTGCAGGGTTTATTGCAGTAGTCAGGGCAGGAGATAATGGTGGCTTGGACGTGGTTACTATATGCACCTTAGGGCTTGCTGTAAATGAGGATATATCATCAAATTATAATTTTTAATATTGTTAGGCTTGTTTTTTTCCCACAAAATCTGCTCTGATGTTTATACACATTAATTCAGAAAGATAGTATAAACATTCCCCACATTGACTTTGTGTATATACACACATATACATATATATCTCTATATAGTGGATATATATGTACATAGACAGATGCATAAACACACACACTTCTCCAGAGTACTTGGTAAATTGAGATTTAATCAACCCTTACAGTCTTTAGGGCTTTTAAATCTAAATCTTCTACTTGTGGTAAACTACTTCATTGTATGGGTGCCATGCCAAAGTTTAGAACCATATGAAATACTCTTCCTAGAGAAAAGCTATTAAATATACATTGTTTCACAGGAACATGTTCGTTGTTGTTCTGTCACTGAGTCATGTCCGACTCTGCAACCCCATGAACTGCAGCATGCTAGGCTTATGCAGCACTCCAGGAATATGTTTCCATTACACCAAACAAAATCTTAGGTAGATAAACTTGTAAAACATCCACATAACTAAACGTGTTGTCCTATAATTTCGTCCTTAATTTAGTATATTAGTATAGTCTCTCCTCTTGAACTTCCCTCTTTTCTTCTGGGTTGAAGTCCATCTTTTACCAAGTCTGGTAAAAAAGTCTGCTCAGCTGCCTGCATGACAGAAGGTGACTTTTAGACCATTTTTCCTCTACAGGATTTCTTAGTCAGTCAGAGACTACTTAGGTGGAACCTCCCTCTGTTGATAGAGGAAAGTACATTTATTGCTTTCACAAATTCCTGCTATTTCTTCCTTCTTGATGTTTCTCATTCTCATATCCATTTCTTCTTTGCTTTTCTACCTAGATCCCTGCTTTAGCTTCTTTTCTGCTTGTGCCTGGGCTACCACAATGCCCTTATGCTAAGCTCTGTTTGAGCTGTAATTTCTCTTATCTATGATTTCTCTTAGCAGCTTGTCATCTCTCTCTTCAGTCACTCGCATTTTTATCACCTTGAGCCTAAAAGCCCTGCAGAGCCCCACGTTCGCCATTGTTTATTTTTCCTTTGAGTCACTTTAAAGTGGGTAATAGGCTATTAATTCTTTCTCCAGACCAGTCTCCTTTTTCCCCCTAAATCCTATAGCCTCCTCTACTGGGGCTATATTTTTGACACTAAGTAAATTCAATTGCTGTATCCCACATGAGGCTTATAGAATCCTAAAAATTTTTAACTTGATAAAAGACCTTGAAAGTCATCCAGTCCAGCGTCCTTGTGTCACAGATCCACTGAGGCCTAGAATTAGAAACTGCTGGATGGAAGCCCCACGCCCTTCTCTTTGTGTCCTTTCACATACACCCACTCCTTCCAGGTCTGTTGTGTCAGAGATCAGGGTGACTTGCTTAAACTAAGAATGTAATCTGATAATATTATCCTTGACTATATCCCGGATATGAATGTTTCTTTTTATTTGCTCCATTTTTGTCTCAAAGGTGACTCTACACAGCAAGCTGTATTAACTGATAAAAATACTGATTACCTAAAATTCTGGAAAATCTAAAATGCTATTAAAATATTTCAGTATCTTGCAGGATGAGTCATTAAAACCTATTGTAAGTAATGTTTATAGAGGCTATTTGTGGACTTTGATACATGCTTTCATAATTTGAAAAAGGTTCAGTTCCAATGAAGGATTCCATTATTCCTCACCTACCAAGACGTCATTTTGGTTCCTATGGTCATCTTCCGATGCCCTTCTCCTTCAGTCCATTAAATCAAGACTCAGTTACCTCCTTTTCTCCTGGATCCACTCCCTGTGGGGTGCCTTTTGGAGCAGGTGCAGTAATGGTGCAGGAAGTCACTCCTGCCTCTTCAGCCTGAGGAAACCTTTCTCAGGAAATGCTTTTTGTAGGATTGAATCACATGTGATGCATGTTTCAAATCATTTTAATAATAAATTGAAATTACACTCTCCTTTCTGAGTTCTTCACTGTATTTGACTGATTTCTACTATGTCACTATATACACGTTTCAAAACTAATTTATAAAATTCGGCAATGTTAATTACCCAAAAATAGTAATGTTCTTCCTAAACCATGATGTGCTTTAAAAAATCTATTGATTATTTTGAAATACAAAGAAGTGAAACGGTATTTGAAAGTGTCTGAATATATACACCCTTCTAATTGAGTTTTTCAGAGGACTAAAATTTTGCCAAAGGATATCCATCCTACTAAGCTATGTCACAAGCTATAGCATTGTTATTTAGGACTTTGAAATCAGAGGTACTGTTGCACTTCTTCAAAGAGGGCAAAACATCACTTTCTCTTAATCACTCTCTTTCCTTGTATAAATTACCTTTGAATTAAATAATGTTCTTTTCATTGTCTGATAATCAAAAAGTTATAACAGAAATGGTTTCTTTGATCCTTGTTAACTCCAGCACTTGATGTTTTAATTTATATACTTAAAGGTCCTCGAAAATTTCCCCTTGCTCAAACTGACTCTCTTCTGATGAAAATGCGTTCAGTAGCAAGTGATGAACTTCATGTGATGATGCAACGGAGAATGAGCCAAGAGAACCCTGTCCAGGCGACTGAAACAGAGCTTGCACAGAGGTTGCAGAGGCTCACCGTTTTCGCAGTTAACAGGATTGTTTATCAAGGTAGGACTAGAGAATAAATATGTTCTTGCTCAGATATTGAGATGAGAATAATTTAAGAGAAGGGCTTCCTGGTGGCTCAGATGGTAAAGAGAACTGACTAAATTTCAGGTTTTTTAACAGCATTAAAAAATTTTTAGCATCCATACTAGTAAAAGAATTTATTTGGAACCAGTAGCCTTGAATAAAATTCTGCTTTTTAATATGTTAAATGCTGGCCTAGACTGACCATTGAAATTTGAAATAGTATAGCACCTCCAATATATTTTTTAAACTTTTCTTTGAAATAGTCATAGATTCACATGCAATTGTTAGGAAATATTACAGAGAGATCCTGTGAACCCTTTACCCAGTTTCCCCCCCATGGATCTTGTAAAACTATAGTTCAGGATCAATACCAGGATATTGACATTACTACACTCAAGAAAAAGAACATTTCCATCACTATAAGAACTATATGTTGCCTTTTAGAGCCACATCCACTTTTCTCCCACACCCACCCCTTCCTTAATCGCTGGCAACTATCAATCTGTTCTCCATTTCTACATTTTCATCATTTCAAGAATGTTAAATAAATGGAATCATACAGTATATAACCATACAGTATGTGTAAGATTGACTTTTTTCACTCAGCGTAATTCTCTGGAGAGTCATCCTGGATGTTACATATATCAAATATTCCATAGCATGGATGTACATTTTAATCATTTACCTGTTGAAAGATGATCTCGGTACTTTCCAGTTTGGGGCTATTACAAATAAAGCTAGCTGCTGTAAACATTTATGTGAAAGTTGTGTGTGAGCTCAGGTCTTTGCTTTTCTGGGATAAACATCCAAGAGTACAATTTCTTTTATTTATTTATTTATTTATTTTTTAATTAGTTGGAGGCTAATTACTTCACAACATTTCAGTGGGTTTTATCATACATTGACATGAATCAGCCATGGAGTTACATGTATTCCCCATCCCGATCCCCCCTCCCACCTCCCTCTCCACCCGATTCTTCTGGGTCTTCCCAGTGCACCAGGCCCGAGCACTTGTCTCATGCAAGAGTACAATTTCTAGGTGGTATGAGAGTTGTGTGTTTTGTTCATGCTAAGGAACTGCCAGACTTGTCTAGAGTGGCAGTATAATTTTATATTCCTGGCAGCAATGTATGAGTGATCTGGTTTTCTTCATGTCTTCACCAGCATCAGAAGTTTCACTGTTTTCAGTTTTAGCCGTCCTGATAGATAATGTTGGGCCATAACTGTGGTTTCAAGGTGCACTTCTATGGGAGCTAATGATTTATATGTTTATGTATGAACTTTAACGCCTATAACAAACGCTAAAAAAGCTATGCAAAGAAATATACTCAAAAAACAATACAAATAAGCCAAAATTCTAAAAAGGTTCAGGTGACATCCATTTTTTTTTAACTTTTCTAATTTATATTTGGGACAACCAGCCTCTAGAGTAAGCTGTGAAACTGAACTGTTATCACATGCACAGCATTTAATGGGATAGCATGTCTGGTTAAACAGGTCTGCACATCTATCTAATGTAAATATCACATGGTCTTTATGTTTAATTTGTACAAGAACCTTCATGACTTTAATAATTTTGTAGTTTAATTCATCTTCGTTAGTAAAATAAAGCTTTAATTTAGGATTGCATGACTCATGTATGCTTAAATTTCTGCATTGTTTTAGGTGAATTCACTTTCTCTAGTATATCGTACTTTTTACATCAAATACAGCTATTACACGTTTACATTGTGACAACTGAATTGGTTGATTACATAGAATATTTTTGCCACTATCATTTGTAATGGCTCAGTATTAGTGATTTGACTAATTTTTTATTCTTCTTTTAATTCAAAGAATTTAATCCGGATATTATTGACATTTTGAGTACTCCAGAAAGTGCAACTCAAAGCAGGACCTCAGCTTCCCAGACTGAAATTTCTGAAGAAAATATTCATCATGAACAGCCTGTTGTTTTCAATCCATTTCAGAAAGAAATGTTCATGTATCTGGTAGAAGGATTCAAAGTATCTAGTGTGAGTAAATTAATTACATGGGAAATGTTTATTCACAAAGAAGGAGTAGAGGTTTTATGTGTCTGTATTCAGTTTAGTTCAGTTGCTCAGTCCTGTCTGACTCTTTGCGACCTCATGGACTGCATCATGCCAGGCTTCCCTGTCCATCACCAACTCCCGGAGCTTGCTCAAACTCATGTCCGTTGAGTTGGTGATGCCATCCATCTCATCCTCTGTCGTCCCCTTCTCCCTCAGGAGGAGAAGTGTCTGTATTACATGTTTTCAAAATCATATTCTTACACTTTCACAGACTTTTCTGAAACTCAGACAACTTGAATTTTAATAATGAAGTAAAATGTATTGCTAATTTGCCTTTTTCAGAACTACTCACTTCATGCAGCATTGGTTTTTAAGTCTATAAACGAAAAACTATTTTCTAATATTGTAATTTATTAAATAAAATCAGCATCAGAAAAAAATAGGAATTTGATGATTACTGTGAGAGCTTAAACTAATAACCTGTTTTTAAAGATCTTTATTTTTAGCTGCTTACTCTAGAGTTATTATTATGGATAATTATGCAGTACAGATGTTGTCTTAAACAGATCTAATATCTTCAAAATTATGTAGAGAATACTGAGAAGCATCAGGCTCCATTTATCATCAACTCACTTAGGTTTTTGTGGGTCATTTATAGTTGAACATAGGGAAAAAATTGGTCAGTACACTCATAGATAGCAAAGGCTAATCTAATTCTAGCAGAACTCATAAATCATGATTCTGCCAATATAACTAGATTTGGTTGTCTGCAGGTTCCACTTAGAACTGAATCATTCACACCAGAGCCCTTAGGACTAGGAGTAACTGGAGAGCCATTTTCAAAACTCAAAATAAACTCTAAAATGTACTGATTCCAATTTTTAAACCAGATACAGGATATTTGATCAGGATTGGGTTAACCCTTGTGGGACCACCATCAAAAGCACAGCTTATTTGGTTATTTGTTAAGGAATATTGATGGTCAATTTATAAACAATTCTTAATTTGTGACAGTTTTACTCAATATTTTAGTCTTCCCTGGTGTCTCAGTGGTAAAGAATCTGCCTTCCAGTGCAGGAGGCGAGGGTTTGATCCCTGGGTCAGGAAGATCCTTTGGAGAAGGAAATGGCAACCCACTCTAGTATTCTTGCCTGGAAAATCCCATGGACAGAGAAACCTAATGGGCTGCAGTCTATGTATGCATGCTAAGTTGCTTCAGTTATGTCTGATTTTTCGATCTTATAGACTGTAGCTCACCAGGCTTCTCTGTCCATGGGATTCTCCAGGCAGGACTACTGGAGTGGGTTTCCATGCCCTGCTCCAAGGGATCTTCCCAAATCAGGGATCAAATCTGAGTCTCTGACATCTCCTGCATTGGCAGACAGGTTCTTTACCACTAGCGTCACCTGGTCTGTGGGGTGGCAAAAGAGTCAAACACAGCTTAGCAACTAAATAACAACAAACGGCTATCTTCAATATTTTAGTACTATTTCAAGCCTCTATTAGGAATCCTTCTCTTTTATATTGTAAATTCCAGGTAGGCTTATTTATTGTTGTTCTTTGATGGTTCTTTTTTTTTTTTGTCATTTAAAATTTCCAAACCCTGGGTAATTTTTTTAAGTGTCTTAGGACTTTAGCTTCTTTATCTCTCCCTTTTTAAATTGTAGTAAAACATACATAACATAAATTTTGCTATTTTAACAATTTTTAAATGTACGAATCAGTGATACTAAGTCCTTTCACATTGTTGTGCAACCATTACCACTGTCCATCCCTAGAAATTTTTCTGTTATCCGAAACTGAGATTCTGTGTTCATTAAACAGTAACTCCCCATTAGCCTCTCCCCCAGTCCCTGATAAACCACTATTCTATTAGTATATATCGCACTTGTTTATCCATTCATCCATCAATGGGTATTTGGATTGTTTCTACCTGTAGGCTATTTTGAACGGTGCCACTATAAACATTGATGTACATCCATCTCTTTTAAAATCCTGTCTGTGTGGATGTGTGTATCTTCCTAATTTCAACTGTTTGAAAATTCTAGAATAAAACATGTTCCATGATTTTTTAGGGCTGCGTTGAGGTTATTATATTATTACTTAAGAAATTTGATCCTAATTCATTCCTGTTTTTATTTAAGGCTTCAGGTAAAACTAGTAGTTCCAAACAGCAGTGGGCTAAAATCTTATGGTCTTGTAAGGAAACCTTCCGAATGCAGCTTGGGAGACTGCTCGTGCATATGTTGTCTCCAGCCCACTCTTCACAAGAGAGAAAGCAAATTTTTGAAATAGTTCGTGAGCCAAATCATCAGGAAATACTGCGAGACTGTCTTAGCCCATCCCTGCAAGTAAGTACTCCAACACTTCATGAGTAATAACTTTCATAAAACTGTATAAATCAAGAACTGAATTTAAACTGTATTTTCATGCCAAATACCATGAATATAGTTTTCTAACCAAACAAATATTTTCTGAGGTCTTTCTTCAGATGCCGTTTACCAGAGTCGATTTGCTTAATCTGTCTCTACCTGAGTTCTTATTAGATCCTTCATAGTTTGTTACTAAATCTTGAAGTGTTTTCTTTAAGAACTGTTTGGAGACTTTTTAAAGCATTATATTATCCATGAAATAGCTATACTGAATGGCTCAAACAATAGTACATATAACATATTTCAAAAATATTTACAGTAAAAATATTTGTTAATCATCTAGAATGGTAAAATCAAAATACTCAAGCTGTTTTGGAATCTATAAACTCTATCACTCAGCAAGCAATAGATGGAGAATTTAAGTGGTATAACCATTCTGTTTAGCAGTTTCTTATAAAATTAAATATACTCTTAGCCTGTGATGCTAAAATTCCATTTTTAGGTATTTACCTAAGAGAAATCAAAACATATGTCCATAAAAAGACTAGTAGAAGAATATCCATGACAGCCTTTCTACTAATAGCCAAAAACTGGAAATAACCCAAATATCTGTCAATGGGAGAATGTATAACTAAACTGTGATATATTTATACAATAGACTGTTACATAGCAATAAAAATGAACTGACTACTGATGCACCCATCAATATGGATGAAGCTCAAAATCGTGGTGTCATAGAAAGGGACAGCCAAACACCAAAGAGTAGGCATTTTATGATTCCATTCATATGAAGCCCAAGAACAGGCGAAATTAAGATACAGTCATAGAATTTAGGACAGTAATTATCTCTGTGAGGAAGGGGACAGTGAGAAGGGGGAATTGAATGGAAAGGGGCATAGGGAAATTTCTTGGAGTGATAAAAATGAACTATTACCTTACTTGAGGTAGTGGTTACGTGGGTGTATGCAGTTGTCAGAACTCCTGGAAACAAACACTTAATATCTGTATGCTTTATTGAATGTAAATTATACCCCTATAAATAAAGTATTAGATGATATTTAAGATAGGACAAGTATTCCTTTTATATCCCTGAGAAACTCAGATTTATCACACTAGGAACCAAAAAGTTACAGTTTTGAAGTAATGCTTTGAGGTGCGCTTTTCAGTATTGAGACTCAAGTGCACTAAGGGCGTTGTCGCCCCTTTGCCAAGGCAGAAGCATACCTAGCCCATAGTTTCCTTCTGTGGTGAATTCAAAGAGGTGTTCTTTTGTTGCTTTATTCTCAGCAGAGCCTCCATCCCTCCGAATCCAACCGTGACATTTCCAGTTCTCTTCTACCAGCTTCACTTCTCCACTTTTCCCTTTCTGTTGGTGGTATCCTTACTGCTTTCAGCTTGAAACATTGCAACTGTGGTTGACTTTGTTCTGTCTCGAATCCATTGTATCACCAAGACCAGTCATTTACTTAGTCCTGTCTTTCCCTATATTCTGCCCACCCCCTCACCCCCCAGTTTAGGCTTTCACCCCTAATGCTTGGATCACTACAATAGCCTCCTCTCCACCTCAAGACCAAATTACTCTATCTGGTAATTTTTTAAAGATTTATTATCCTTCCTGCTAAATCGCTTCAGTTGTGTCTGGCTCTGTGGAATCCAAGGACTGTAGCCTGCCAGGCTCCTCTGTCCATGGGATTTTTCCAGGCAAGAATACTGGAGTGAGTAGCCATTTCCTTCTCCAGGGGATCTTCCTGACCCAGATTCCACTAGCGAAGCCCTAGTGGTTCAGATGGAAGATTTATTATGGCAACATTCAAATAAACTTAAAAGTTGGAAGAAATCAAAAAAAGAACCCCACATGACCATAACCTGATTTTAATTTTTCTTTTTAGTACTTTGAAATAAAGTCAGGTATCAGATTATTTTACCTGTAAATACTTCAGTTTAGATCTCTGCTGATAGGACTTTTAACTTTTAACTCTTTTAATTTATCACTCTCCATGATATTAATAATAATTCCTTCTTCTTCTTCTTGTTCAGTCGCTAAGTTGTGTCCAGCTCTTTGCGACCCCATGGACTACACTACTCCACGCTTCCCTATCCTCCACTATCTCCCAGAGTTTGCTCCAATTCATGTCCATTGAGTCGGTGATGCCATTCAACCATCTCATCCTCTGTTGCCCTCTTCTCCTCCTGCCTTCCATCTTTCCAGTATCAGAGTCTTTTCCAGTGAGTCAGCTCTTCACTTACTTATTATCATCTAATACCCAATGTTTAAATTTTCCCAATTTTCTTTAAATTTTTTAGATAGTTCTCTTGATTCTCGATCCAAACAAGGCCCACACAATATTTGTTTGATGGGTGTAACATCTTTTTAATCCTTGTAATTACTGTCCCCAGTCTTTTTTTTTTAAATATCATTATTTGTTGATGAAACTGAGTCATTTGTTCTATAGAATCTCCCACATTCCGGATTTGTTTAGTTGTATCCTTGTGGTTCTAGATGTAGAGGCCTGACTAGATTCCAGTTTTTTATTTCCTATTTTGTTTTTTAAAAAATACTTCATTTTCTATTACATCATGGCAACAGGCAGAACACATTTGGTTGCTCTGCTTTTTTGAGATGGTAGCAGCCTGATTCATCCATTATAAAGTTCACCCTCAGTCTTTAATTATTTCAGTAACCATTAATAATGGTTGCCAAGATCCACTTTTTCATTAGGAGTTGCAAAATAGTGATTTCTCTGTATTTCTCATTCCACCATCATCTGTTAGCTCTGATTCTTCTATCAGTTCAGTTCAGTTCAGTCGCTCAGTCATGACTGACTCTTTGCAACCCCATGAATCGCAGCACGCCAGGCCTCCCTGTCCATCACCAGCTCCCAGAGTTTACTCAAACTCATGCCCATCGAGTCGGTGATGCCATCCAGCCATCTCTTCCTCTGTCGTCCCCTTCTCCTCCTGCCCCCAATCCCTTCCAGCATCAGGGTCTTTTCCAGTGAGTCAACTCTTCGCGTGAGGTGGCCAAAGTACTGGAGTTTCAACTTCAGCATCAGTCCTTCCAATGAACACCCAGGACTGATCTTTAGGATGGACTGGTTGGATCTCCTTGCAGTCCAAGGGACTCTCAAGAGTCTTCTCCAACACCACAGTTCAAAAGCATCAATTCTTTGGCGCTCAGCTTTCTTCATAGTCTCACATCCATACATGACCACTAGAAAAATCATAGCCTTGACTAGACGGACCTTTGTTGGCAAAGTAATATCTCTGCTTTTTAATATGCTATCTAGGTTGGTCATAACTTTCCTTCCAAGGAGTAAGTGTCTTTTCATTTCATGGCTGCAGTCACCATCTGCAGTGATTTTGGAGCCCAAAAAAATGAAGTCTGACACTGTTTCCACTGTCTCCCCATCTATTTCCCATGAGGTGATGGGACCAGATGCCATGATCTTAGTTTTCTGAATGTTAAGCTTTAAGCCAACTTTTTCACTCTCCTCTTTCACTTTCATCAAGAGGCTTTTTAGTTCCTCTTCACTGTCTGCCATAAGGGTGGTGTCATCTGCATATCTGAGGTTATTGATATTTCTCCCGGCAGTCTTGATTCCAGCTTGTGCTTCTTCCAGCCCAGCATTTCTCATGATGTACTCTGCATATAAGTTAAATGAGCAGGGTGACAATATACAGCCTTGACGTACTCCTTTTCCTATTTGGAACCAGTCTGTTGTTCCATGCCCAGTTCTAACTGTTGCTTCCTGACCTGCTATAGGGAAGAATGTTCCCTTAGTAGCTGTTGGGCTACCCTAAAATATAGTCTCTGTAGGAAAGGCAAGATAAATGCTTGTTTCTTTCATCTGTTTGTTTTTAGAATACTAACTTGGTGCCCTAGCAAACTCTAGTTTTTGTATTTGTTTTTATATTTGAGGTGTTGTCATGAACTCAAGTATTGTTTTTTAAATTTTATAAGTAGTTTCAAATCTTTGCAGTTATTTTTCTCTTTCATGTTCAGATTAACACTTCTGTAGATTCAAGTTGTTGTATCCTTTTAACATGGCCTTTTTAATTTTAACAGGTTGATATGATTAACTTGAGGCTTCCCAGGTGGCACAGTAGTCAAGAATCCGCCTGCCAGTGCAGGTGATACAGGAGATGCGGGTTTGACCCCTGGGTTAGGAAGATCCCCTGGAGTAGGAAATGGCAACCCACTGCAGTATTCTTGTCTGGAAAATTCCTTGGACAGAGTAGCCTGGCAGGCCACAGTACATGGGGTCTCAAAGAGTCGGACATGACTGAGTGACTGAGCCCTGCACAGCTTTATTAACTTCCTTCCATTCTGGAGCAAAGAATGTCCCAGGCTCATCTTGTACATTCCCTTCCCTAGACCTGCAACCAAACTTTTTCCCCAAGAAGCCCCTGTTTTCCTTTTAATGAAATAATAGTATTTAGAAACTACAAATCTAAGGACTAGGTATATTCATTTCTATTGGGTTGTCATTTCTTCTCAGCGTTTTTAGTGGGCAAAGCTAATACATGTGTGAAAGTGTTAGACGCTCAGGCGTGTCCAACTCATTGCAACCCCATGGACTGTAGCCCACCAGGCTCTTCTGTCCATGGGGTTTTCCAGGCAAGAATACTAGAGTGGGTTGCCGTTCCCTTCTCCAGGGCATCATCCCAACCCAGGGATCAAACCCAGATCTCTCACATTGTGGGCAGATTCTTTACCATCTGAGCCATCTGTAAAATGTCAACCTGGTTTCAAAATCAAAACTGTGAAATATAGCACAGTTGAAGAGTTTCTAGTTTTTATCTCTATAGCCTTCACTCATTCTTTCCCTTTCCCTGTAGCTTACCATCCTTATTTGGTTTTTATTTGTTTTGGAGATATAAGCAAATTTGTGACACACACACCCAGGTGCGCATATGTATTTTCTCTCACTTCTTTATACGAAGAAAGGTAATGAACCATACACATCCTTCTCACTCTACTTTCTTCAGCTAACAATATATCCTAGCAATGGTTCCACAGCAGTATAGAGAGCTCGTCTCATGCCTTTTTTATAACTGCCTACAAGCTCTATTCCATCTGTAGTCTGCCTGATTTTTAAAGCTCCAAGCTTCTCTTCTATTGAATCTGGATAAATCTCCAGCCAGTCAGTGGCTCCTCATCTTTTCTGTCATAACATCTTCACATCCCTTGTAGTCCTTCTGATAAGCTGCTTTTTTCTTGTCCCCGCAGCACGCAACGCTGTCTCTCCTCTCCTTTGTCTGTCCATATGCCTGTTGTGTCCATAGCCATGCACCCACATCATATGGTACCACCTTCAAAGACTGCCTTCCTTCTTTTAGTCCACTCAGAACTCTTCCTTCTTGAAACTTCATCGAAAATCTTATTTTTACACATTTTATTATTTTCTAAGAATTTGTGTTTAAATTCAATTCCTTAAATCAGTTTTCTGAGAGCAGAAAATAAGATTTCTATGTGTGCATGTCTCCAAAAACAACTTTTCTAGTCCCAGAAACTACAATCAATAAATGATTGATCAGAAGATGTTAAAATGAGCTATTAGAAACAACTTAGGAAAATCATGTTTCTTTGGATATTCAGAATGAAAAAAAACATTTCTGATAGTTTTTCAAGATGATCTTAAAATGTCACCAAATACTAAACTGAAATATTTTTAGAGTTCTATCAAGATTATTACCTTTAAGATGCACACATGAAAATATTCTAGTCATTTACCATTCCTCTCTATTTGCCAACTCTTCAGGCCTTTTACTTGCAGAGCATCTGTTCATTTTTCTCTTTTGGTCAGGTAACAGCTGTCTCCTGACTAATTTAAAATGTTGCATTAAAATAAGCTTTGCTATTTTCATCATTGCGTATGTTCATCTTATGCTTTTGGGAAGCGACATGATGTGATTCAGCATGTGAATTTAAATATCACCTAAAATGTTATAGTTTCCAAATCCATTTGTTGACTATTCACAGTTTAAAATATCATAAAGCCAAATACAGTGATATTTGTATGAATGCAAATTGTTAAAAAATAAAATTATGCATGTTTAACGTTGGCAAAGTTAATGTCTAAATAATATATATTGTACACTTAACAATGAGGTGTAATATCTCTGGCATGAAAGAGCCACTTAACGGAAAAAAGCTTTGATCTACACAATAAATAAAAAGCACTAAAACTGGCATGTGTGTGCATATCAGTCTCTCAGTCATGTCTAGCTTCTTGCAACCCCATGGACTGTAGATCTTCAGGCTCCTCTGTCCATTGAATTCTCCAGGCAAGAATACTGGAGTAGGTTGCCATTCTGTTCTCCAGGGGATCTTCCCAACCCAGGGATTGAACCCCAGTCTCCCACACTGCAGGCAGATCTTTACCATCTGAGCTGCCGGGGAGGCCTATAAAATTGGTGTAAACAAAGCTTATCTAAAAATGAAATTTCACATGTTTGCAAATGATCATCTAAAGCAAAAATGATAGCCATGTCTTGTGGAATCCCAGCATAGATAATAAAAGTATGCATGTGTGCTCAAAAAAAAAAAAAAAAGAGCCACTCAAGAAATCATGAATCAAAGTTTGGTTTAGTTTTACACTGGGAAGGACCATTCTCATTTTCTTAAGTAACATTTTCATTTTGTCTATAGTGCCTGTTCATAAAAGACTGACCTAAACCAACCCTTCTCCCAAATATTCACATATTGAATGCTGACATCTTAACTGGTTTTAGAGTTTTTCACCTTTTGTTCTCCCCAGGGAATAGTGAATGCTTACAAATGGATCCAAAGATACTTTTTTGTTCTGGTATTTTCTCCAGTGTTTATTCTCCCAAGCAGAAATTAAAGAGACTCTTACCTTAAGGCTTAAAGGAAAGTTCCCCTTCCAGTTCAGTATTTCTATGAGAAGAACTAAGAATTAGTTTCCTTCATCCCAAGCTTATTATTCCTTTAGCAAACCCTCTCTAAAATTCTTTCCCCAAAAGTTTGTGTGCTTTCTTTTTTCCTTCTTTCCTTTATTACTTCAATCCCCCCTTTCTTCTTTTTTTTCCCTCTTTTTCTTCCATTTTTTTACCTTTAACAATAAAAATTTTCAAACAGACTAAGAAGAATAGAGACTAGTGAATACTTAATGAGTACCATATGACCATCCCATAGATCTATTGTTAGTATTTTTATCATATTTATCATCATTTTTTTCTGAGGTATTTTAAAGTAAATTATATAAATCATGACATTTTTTTCAAAAGACTGTTTTATGTCACCATAACAACATTATTATACCTGACAAAATTAGCATATACTCTAATGTCATCATATACTCAGTGCATAATCATTTGAGAATTTCTTCAGTTGTCCCCAAAATGTCTTTTTAGCTGATTTATTTAAACTAGATCCAGCCAAATAAATGTAGCAATAAATTTAATTTACTGTTAAAGAATTTAAATGTAAGAAATAAAAATTCTTTATGACTTAAAATTTTTTTAATTAAAAAAATTGTTACTTTTTTTTTTAAGCATGGAGCCAAATTAGTTTTGTATTTGTCAGAGTTGATGCATAATCACAAAGATGAATTGACTGAAGAAGAACTAGACACAGCAGAACTGCTTATGAATGCTTTAAAATTATGTGGTCATAAGTGCATCCCTCCCAGTGCATCAACAAAATCAGACCTTATTAGAGTGATCAAAGAGGTGAGTCAGTGAAACCATAAGAAACAGTTTTCTTAGGAGATCCCCTTGACTGTAACTAAAGAATGATTGAGAGATTTTTTTATTATAGAGTACCACTGATGGTGAATTTAGATGATAATTTTTTATACATTATATTGTTTTTTAATATAAGAAAACAAATAGTTTTATTTTAAGGAGCATTTTATTCTCTGTGGTCATCCATATTCATTACCACTAGCTTTCAGTGAAGAAAAAGGTTTTAATAGTGACAAGCAAGTTGAATCATCAGCCTCAAGTTCTCAGTTCTTTAGTGAAAAAGCAAAATAAGGAAGTGAGCAGCTATGCAAACCTGTTGGGTTTGGCAGCCCTAGTTAACTATTCCACCCTAATTTCTGTGACCCAAATTGTGTGGAAACAAAGGGGAATTATAGCATTATTTAAGTAGCTGATGTATTTTATTTTAATATTCTGGTCTCCAGGAGACAATTTTTTTTCCTTTGTTAACTTGGTTTTAAATTTAGTTTGCTGGGCTCTGTGCCAGTGTTAAATGATAAATAATAAGTTTTATATAGTATATTATTATCTAAATCTTTTAGGAACAAAGGAAATATGAAACTGAAGAAGGTGTGAATAAGGCCAGCTGGCAGAAAACAGTTAATAATAATCAGCAAAGGTAGGATATCACGTGTGCTAAAAGTTGTGTCTTTTAGGAGCCCCATTATATTTTGCATATGCTTTTAGTTTTAATGTACCATGTTTTGATATACATTTAATGTTCCTATACAAATACTTAACTTACAGGCTTCTTGTCTGTTTAGCCTCTTTCAGCGTTTGGATTCAAAATCAAAGGATATATCTAAAATAGCTGCAGATATCACCCAGGCAGTATCTCTTTCCCAAGGAATTGAGAGAAAAAAGGTGATCCAGCACATCAGAGGAATGTACAAAGTGGATCTTAGTGCCAGCAGACACTGGCAGGAGCTTATTCAACAACTGACGCATGACAGGTTAGCAACGTGGGAGGACTTTCAGTGGTCCTGCATAAATGTTTTATATTGATGTGATTTTCACTCTAGAATAAAGATTCATAATGCTATCTGATTAGATTAAATGTTTTTTGTTTAATCATTGGTAATTTATTTCCTCTTAAAGAATATGCCTCTGAGAATTTTTTAATTCTTGGGAGGGAGAAAAAATAATGAGAGAGAGAGACATTAGCTCTTCCAGAGAGTAATATCTGTTTATTGGCTTTCATTTTAAAATATGATCTTTGTTCACCAGCCCAGGTTGGATGCATGAGACAAGTGCTCCGGCCTGGTGCACTGGGAAGACTCAGAGGAATTGGGTAGAGAGGGAGGTGGGAGTGGGGATCGGGATGGGGAATACATGTAAATCCATGGCTGATTCATGTCAATGTATGACAAAACCCACTACAATATTGTAAAGTAATTAGCCTCCAACTAATAAAAATTAAAAAAAAAAGAAAAACACCAATACAGTGTACTAACAAATATATATGGAATTTAGAAAGGTGGTAATGATAACCCTACATGCGAGATAGCAAAAGAGACACAAATGCATAGAACAGTCTTTTGGACTCTGTGGGAGAGGGCGAGGGTGGGATGATTTGGGAGAATGGCATTGAAACGTATATTATCATATGTGAAAAGGATCACCAGTCCAGGTTTGATGCATGAGACAGGGTGCTCGGGGCTGGTGCACTGGGATGACTCAGGGGGATGGGATGGGGAGGGAGGGGGGAGAGGGGTTCAGGATGGGGAACACATGTATACCTATGGCAGATCCATGTCAATGTATGGCAAAACCACTACAATATTGTAAAGTAATTAGCCTCCAATTAAAATAAATAAATTTATATATTAAAAAAAATAAAATATGATCTTTGCAAAAGAATAGGGAAATCACTGAAACAAGACAGTTGGGAAATATATCTATTTCCAGTTAAGACCTCAGTAACACAGTTAAAAAGATGCATCACAAATAGTGGAAAGAGGGAAATTAAAATATTATTCTCTGAATTTGGTTAACATAACTGATTAGTATTATGACTTTGAGGAGCTACATACTAAAGCAAATTCCAGGTGAATGAATGAATTAAACTTAAAAAGTTTACACAGCAGGAGAAAATAGAGTATTTATCAACTCTGATAGATAACTTCCTAAGATCAAACACAATTGAAGAAACTACAAAGAAGAAATGAATGGCTTTGAACTTTAATTTTTTTCCAGTGTATTTAACAAGCATAGCCACAACAAAACATCAAAATTTATTTTCAGTATGTATTTCAAAGTTAGTATTTTTATGATTTTAAAATTTCATAAAAGTTTGAAAATAAAAATTAAAATCCCAAAAGTTTGAGCAAAAGACATGAATATAGTCTTCACATCAGACAAGTAGAATTAATAAGCAGATGGGAAAAATTGAATATTGCTAGAGGCTAATTTAGTTTTTTAAAATCTTTAGATACTATATTTTACCTTTTATGTTAAAATAAAAAGTTTTTTTAGGAACTCTCTCCACAGTAGGAAGAATGTATCTTAGCCCTTGATCAGAGGTTTGGTGGCATTGTATACTTTGACATAATATATCAGGAACCCTATAAACAATTTATTTCTAGGTCCAATTATTCTATTTTAGTGATTTTGTCCTAAGGAAAATATTCAAAATATCCAAAATCAATAAACATAAAGATTTTCATCTCTGCATTGTTTATGTTAGTGAATGAATCGGAAACAACTAAGTATATAACAATAGTAATAAATACAGTATGATCCTTTCACTCAATATAATATTAGCCGTTTAAAATGGTAGTGATAAAGAAGTCAGAATATAGGAATGTGTATATAAGAAAATATGTGTATATGAGTTATAACTGTAATTTTAAAAAATGAAAATCACTACCAGCATTTTGGTATGTTTGGGGTAGTAGGATTAAGGGTAATTTATTCATCTATTTCTAAAAGCTATTTCATTTAAAATGTTAATTTATTTTAAAACATTTTAAGAAATGTGATTACTACAAAAATGAATAATTTTGTTTGTTACATTAGATAATAGGCAAAATGGGAAATGAAAATAATTTATTTGGAAATTGATTTTTTTTCTTTAGTTGACCATACTAAGTCTAATATATCACAAAGCATATATAGTAGTCATGCTGTATCTTTTTAAAAATTGAATAGGTACAAGAAACTAGTAGCAGAGCTTGCCTTGAGGCAAGGAGACTGGACTCCAGAGCAGAGGGGAACTTTTTTGTTGTTATTCTTTTGTACTGTGTGTATGCACATGTGTTTGTGCTTGGTCGCTCAGTTGTGTCCAACTCTTTGCAACCCCATGGACTGCAGTATTCCAGGGTCCTCTGTCCATGGGATTCTCCAGGCAAGAATACTGGAGTGGGTTGCCCTTTCCTCCTCCAGGGCATCTTCCTGACCCAGGGATCGAACTTGCGTTGCCTAAGTCTCCTTCATTGGCAGGCAGATTCTTTACCACTGAGCCACCTGGAAAGCCATGTGTATGCATATCCCTGTCTAGTTATAAAAATAGTTGGGATTTTTCAATTGAATGGATCAGTTTTGACTTACTTATTAAATTTTTACATATATTTTTTTAAGTTATAAGTACTTCAAATTGCCACTTAAGCCTTTTCTTTCTACCTGTAGAGCAGTCTGGTATGACCCCATCTACTATCCAACTTCATGGCAGTTGGATCCAACAGAAGGGCCAAATCGAGAGAGAAGACGTTTACAGAGATGTTACTTAACTATTCCAAATAAGTATTTGCTTAGGGATCGACAGAAATCAGAAGGTAATAGTGACTTCTTGACTCAACATGTAAATATAGCAGATAACTGTGGTCATTACACAAAGATGATGTAATCTCTTTTCCTCAACAGATGTGGTCAAACCACCACTCTCTTACCTATTTGAAGACAAAACTCATTCTTCTTTCTCTTCTACTGTAAAAGACAAAGCTGCAAGTGAGTCTATAAGGTAAATTTGAATCCATAAGACATCTTCTCTTTTGTTGAATGTGTTAAAGACTTTAATAGTCTATTGCAGTGCTTATGTGATGTTTATTTTAGATAATGCAATGGTTTAGGAAAAGACCTGAACATGGCTCAAGAGAGGACAAAGTTGAATGGCCAAAATCCAAAGAGAACAGACAGTTTTGATAGAGAGTTTTCATTGGACTTCAGTCGGCATCTGTTATGTGAGGAAGATAAGTCACACCTAACATGTCATAGCATTGTTGAGGATTGTGGGTCAATAACTATTGATAGGATTGTCACTGTGGTTGTAGTGGAGGTTGTTGTCAGGCCCATTTTATAGATAAAAAACTGAGAGTCAAGAAAAGTGACTTGACTAAAGAATAGAAGAACTTATTCTGACTCTGAATCCCCCTTTTCTCCAAGAATGCTGCGTTTCTTTCCTGTGTTTGTTCAGAGGCATGAACCAATGTTTGCTTATGTACTGGAAAATATAAAATATTGAAGTCTCTTTTAAATAACTGAGTCCTTGAATTCTGCGTAGGGTGTAGGGATTATTCACCTTTTCTAAAAGTTTCCGTTATTTTCTCTGCTATTATAATGTCAGAAATGAGATGTCTCTGCTATTATAATGTTGGAAATGAGATAATATTTTCATGTGGACTCTAACAAGACATTCTATGCTTTTGAAACTCTTGTCTGCTCTGCTGAAATCTTCTACTAGGTAAAATAAAGCTTTTACTCTCTGAAATTGTTCAAAACATTTAATCATAGTAATTTTAAATATGTTTTGACAGAGTCAATCGAAGATGTATCAGCGTTGCACCATCTAGAGAGACAGCTGGTGAATTGTTATTAGGTAAGTTACATTTTGAAGATTTTTATACATATTCACTGTGTCTATTTTATTCTTAGATAATTTGAAACATTGTTTTGACAGACTGCCATTAAGTGAGATAAACTTTCTCTAATATTGCATAGGTTATTTTGCCTTAACATTGTCTATAATGCATATGACTCATGAATGTGAAGAAATGACAGTCTTATTTTCTGAAAAGCATATGAATGGCATTTTAATTTTTATAAAGTTAACTTTCTTCATGAGTATACATTTTTAAATTTGTTTCTTTTATTATGTATCAATTTTTAATTCTAAAGTAAAGAATCATTAGTATGTTTATATGCCTACTGTTTTAACAGATATCCCTATACACATGAAATATATACACCTTGAGATTATTCTTAATTTATATTCTTCACTGTACTTCTGAGAGAAAGGCCAAGACTATTGATCTGTGGATAGTTACATTTAGTGAGATATTTTTCCTTAAGACATGAAGGAATAGCGTTAAACCACAGTCTCTATTCCCTTAAAGAACTGATTTGTATGCTGTGGGCCAGTTGTTCTCAAATCAGGGGCATCCAGATCACATGGGAACTTTTAAGAAAAACAAATTCTCAGGCCCCTGCCCAGAGCCACTGAATCTGAAACTCTGTGGATGCGGCCCAAACATCTACATTTTTATACACCTTGCAGTGATTCTGACACACCCTCAAATTAGAGAGTCACTGCAGTAGGCTAAAGCTATATAGCCTGAAAGCCCTAACAGGCAGAGTCTCAAGCTTACCAGGGCTGAGCCCCACAGTCACTAGGATGGAGATGGTGCCCTTCTCTGAGCTGGCCACGCCAGGGCTCAGGGTGACCAGCATCCAGTGCAGAGCTCCAGGAAATTCCCACCATTTGGATATGCGATGTAGGGATGTGCGTTAACAACAGCCTATCAAGCGGGAAAATTGGGGGGACTGTCTGAGCCTGATGGAGCCATGAGGGCTCAGACAGTAAAGAATCTGCCTGCAGTGCAGGAGACATGGGTTCAATCCCTGAATCAGGAAGATCCTCTGGAGAAGGGAATGGCTACCCACTCCAGTATTCTTGCCTGGAGAATTCCGTGGACAGAGACGCTTGGTGGGCTACAGCCCATGGGATTGCAAAGAGGTGAACATGACTGAGCGACTAACACTTTACTTTTCTGCCCTATTGAGTGTTTAAGTCAGCAAAATAATTAAGGATTCCTCTTTTGCTAGAAAATTTAGTTTATAACTTGAATTCAGTTAACGAGTACAAAATAAAAGTAATATGCTAGTAACCTAAGAAGAATACTGGTAATAATAAACAGCCAACACTTTTCGCACTAAGCACCAGACACTGTTAATAAACATTTTACATATATTCTATATAATTCCCACAGTAACCCTGTGAAATAGAGTCTTCTCCCTACCCCATTCTTTTTATAAGGAAACTAAAGCACAGTGGGGTTAGGCAGCTTGCCCAGGATCTCATGGATGCTATTCAAAAATATTTACTGATTATTAGGAACTCCTTCTGGGTTCTGGGATTCAAATTAGGTCCAACTGACTCCAGAGTTGCTTTTAACTATGTGAAATAATAGTGCACAGACATTTTTAAACTCACAGCCAATTATTTTCTGCAGGTAAATGTGGAATGTATTTTGTGGAAGATAACGCTTCTGATACAGTTGAGAGTTCTGTGAGTAGTGGTTTAAATTTGCATTTATATGAATCTAGACAAATTCTCACATGTATAAGTTTAATACAGCCAGAGAGCAGGGAGAACTGTTAAGAGTTCATTTCTTCTCACACTCTGTGTAAATTATCTTAAAAACTGAATTCCAGTTTTTAAGATAATTTTAAAAAGAAGACCATGCCATCCCCTCTGACTCATGTTCTGAGTCTCATAGCAGCAAGTATTATGGGTCAGATTCTGAAGCATTCGTATTATTTCAGTTTATGTCCATTCTTTCTCACTACTATCCTCTGTAGCAACAAACTTCTTGCCACTCCCTGTTTATTGTCACATACATTTGCCTTCAAAAAGAAAGAAGAATATTGTCTGATTTAATAACTTAAGTAATCCTGATATTCACATAGCTTAGTAGTCATAATTTTTATTCTTCTGGAAATATATTAATCTGAAAATAACAAAAAAGACTCAATTCACATTTTGGTACAGTCCAAGGTAAGAGAAACCCAAGTAAGACAGTAGGTGTTGCAAGAGGGCATCAGAGGGCAGACACACTAAAACCATAATCACAGAAAACTAGCCAATCTGATCACAGGACCACAGTTTTGTCTAACTCAGTGAAACTAAGCCATGCCTTGTGGGGCCACCCAAGACGGTCGGGTTATGGTGGAGAGGTCTGACAAAATGTGGTCCACTGGAGAAGGGAATGGCAAACCACTTCAGTATTCTTGCCTTGAGAACCCTATGAACAGTATGAGAAGGCAAAATGATAGGATACTGAAAGAGGAACTCCCCAGGTCGGTAGGTGCCCAACATCCTACTGGATATCAGTAGAGAAATAACTCCAGAAAGAATGAAGGAATGGAGCCAAAGCAAAAACAATACCCTGTGGATGGGACTGGTGATAGAAGCAAGGTCTGATGCTGTAAAGAGCAGTATTGCATAGGAACCTGGAATGTTAGGTCCATGAATCAAGGCAAATTGGAAGTGGTTAAACAGGAGATGGCAAGAGTGAATGTCGACATTCTAGGAATCAGCGAACTAAAATGAACTGGAATGGGTGAATTTAACTCTGATGACCATTATATCTACTACTGTGGGCAGGAATCCCCAAGAAATGGAGTAGCCATCATAGTCAACAAAAGAGTCTGAAATGCAGTACCTGGATGCAATCTCAAAAACAACAGAATGATCTCTGTTCGTTTCCAAGGCAAACCATTCAATATCACGGTAATCCAAGTCTATGCCCCAACCAGTAATGCTGAAGAAGCTGAAGTTGAACAGTTCTATGAAGACCTACAAGACCTTCTAGTACTAACACCCACAAAAGATGTCCTTTTCATGATAGGGGACTGGAATGCAAAAGTAGGAAGTCAAGAAACACCTGGAGTAACAGGCAAATTTGGCCTTGGAGTATGGAATGAAGCAGGGCAAAGGCTAATAGAGCTTTGCCAAGAGAACTCACTGGTCATAGCAAACACCCTCTTCCAACAACACAAGAGAAGACTCTACACATGGACATCACCAGATGCTCAACACCAAAATCAGATTGATTATATTCTTTGCAGCCAAAAATGGAGAAGCTCTATACAGTCAGCAAAAACAAGACCAGGAGCTAACTGTGGCTCAGATCATGAACTCCTTATTGCCAGATTCAGACTTAAACTGAAGAAAGTAGGGAAAACCACTAGACCATTCAGGTATGACCTAAATCAAATCCCTTATGACTATACAGTGGAAGTGAGAAATAGATTTAAGGGACTAGATCTGATCAACAGAGAGCCTGATGGACTATGGACGGAGGTTTGTGACATTGTACAGGAGACAGGGATCAAGACCATCCCCATGGAAAAGAAATGCAGAAAGGCAAAATGGTTGTCTGAGGAGGCCTTACAAATAGCTGTGAAACAAAGAGAAGCGAAAAGCAAAGGAGAAAAGGAAAGATATTCCCATTTGAATGCAGAGTTCCAAAGAAGAGCCAGGAGAGATAAGAAAGCCTTCCTCAGCAATCAATGCAAAGAAATAGAGGAAAACAACAGAATGGGAAAGACTAGAGATCTCTTCAAGAAAATTAGAGATACCAAGGGAGCATTTCATGCAAAAATGAGCTCAATAAAGGACAGAAATGGTAGGGACCTACCAGAAGCAGAAGATATTAAGAAGAGGTGAAGAACTGTACAAAAAAGATCTTCACAACCCAGATAATCACAATGGTGTGATCGCTCACCTAGAGTCAGACATCCTGGAATGTGAAGTCAAGTGGGGCTTAGAACGCATCATTATGAACAAAGCTAGTGGATGTGATGGAATTCCAGTTGAGCTATTTGAAATCCTGAAAGATGATGCTGTCAAAGTGCTGCACTCAATATGCCAGCAAATTTGGAAAACTCAGCAGTGGCCACAGGACTGGAAAAGGCCAGTTTTCATTCCACTCCCTAAGAAAGGCAATCCCAAAGAATGCTCAAACCACCACACAATTGCACTCATCTCACAGGCTAGTAAAGTAATGCTCAAAATTCTCCAAGCCAGGCTTCAGCAATACGTGAACCATGAACTTCCAGATGTTCAAGTTCATTTTAGAAAAGGCAGAGGAACCAGAGATCCAATTGCCAATACCCGCTGGATCATCGAAAAAGCAAGAGAGTTCCAGAAAAACATCTATTTCTGCTTTCTTGACTACACGAAAGCCTTCGACTGTGTGGATCACAATAAACTGTGGAAAACTGTTAAAGAGATGGGAATACCAGACCACCTGACCTGCCTTTTGAGAAATTTGTATGCAGGTCAGGGAGCAACAGTTAGAACCAGACATGGAACAACAGACTGGTTCCAAATAGGAAAAGGAGTACATCAAGGCTGTATATTGTCACCCTGCTTATTTAACTTATATGCAGAGTACATCATGAGAAACGCTGGGCTGGATGAAGCACAAGCTGGAATCAAGATTGCCGGAAGAAATATCAATAACCTCAGATATGCAGATGACACCACCCTTATGGCAGAAAGCAAAAAGGAACTAAAGAGCCTCTTGATGAAAGTGAAAGAGGAGAGTGAAAAAGTTGGCTTAAAGCTTAACATTCAGAAAACTAAGATCATGGCATCTGGTGATGCCATGGGGAGACAGTGGAAACAGTGTCAGACTTCATTTTTTTGGGCTCCAAAATCACTGCAGATGGTGACTGAAGCCATGAAATCGAAAGATGCCTACTCCTTGGAAGGAAAGTTATGACCAACCTAGATAGCATATTAAAAAGCAGAGACAGGGTGGGAAGCAGGAGGGGGGATCGGGATGGGGAACACATGTAAATCCATGACTGATTCAGGTCAATGTATGGCAAAAACCACTACAATATTGTAAAGTAATTAGTCTCCAACTAATAAAAATAAATGAAAAAAAAAAGGAAAAGAAAAATAAAAAGCAGAGACATTACTTTGCCAACAAAGGTCCATCTGGTCAAGGCTATGGTTTTTCCAGGGGTCATATATGGATGTGAGAGTTGGACTGTGAAGAAAGCTGAGTGCCGAAAAATTGATGCTTTTGAACTGTGGTGTTGGAGAAGACTCTTGAGAGTCCCTTGGACTTGCAAGGAGATCCAACAAGTCCATCCTAAAGGAGATCAGTCCTGGGTGTTCATTGGAAGGACTGATGCTGAAGCTGAAACTCCAATACTTTGGCCACCTCATGTGAAGAGTTGACTCGTTGGAAAAGACCCTGATGCTGGAAGAGATTCAGGGCAGGAGGAGAAGGGGACGACAGAGGATGAGATGGCTGGATGGCATCACCGACTCGATGGGCATGACTTTGGGTCAACTCCGGGAGTTGGTGATGGACAGGGAGGCCTGGCGTGCTGCGATTCATGGGGTCGCAAAGCGTCGGACACGGCTGAGCGACTGAACTGAACTGAACTGAACTGAACTGAAACATTTTATTTGTTTGAATTCATATACATGCTATTAAAATACTGGTTTGAGAGTCCTGTAACCAGAGAAATAAGGCTCTTTGTTTCAGAAGTTCTAAAGCCAGGAATTCATAAGGATGCATTTAAATAAGATTATGTATGGTTTACTGGTTAATACATGTTTGATTCAAAGAAATTAGGGAGTGAAAACATAAAATATGATTGTAAAGCAAATCATGTTAAAAAATCATTAAAATATTTCATATAATCCCCCAAAATTGAATAGGCATTATTTCGTGATTTACATAGCAATTGCTACAGTATTTGTCACAGCTCGCAAAAGTATAGTTACGTTATTTTTAAAGATGTATCTTTTTAGAACCAAAGAGTTTAATAGTTGATACATGAATCAGCTTTTCTCCTGGGTGGGTCCAAAAGATGCCATTTTCCACCTAAATAGAAGCTCTAAAAAGAGCTTTTTAATAAATTGAAGGATCCTTCCTTTCTCTGTACTTCCATAGCATTTGTGTGACATTTGCTGTTTTGCCTTTCCAAAGCGTGTGCAAACATCCTGTGCCTCCTTCCTATCATGTATAGATTTATTTCATGCAGAGCACTTAGCAAGCACCTTGCCTGTAGATGCTTAATTAATGTTTGTTAAATTGAAAGTATGTTGAATGTTGAAGCTAAACAGGGAGGAATTTGGTTTAAGAATGAGAATATTACCTTTTCATTAGAACATTTTGCTTTCCTTGTAATATATTTCCTGCCTGTATTTCTAAAAATCAGTTGGGACATAGTAAGACACACACAGAGCAGGCCAAAGTGTCACTTCCTCCTTACTGCTGGTTTTCAGATTTCTCTTTATTTTTGACTCCTAGAGATTTAATTTTCCCTTACTTTCTTGCAAGCTCAGCTATACATTTAAAAGAATATTTGCTTACTAAAAGAAATCAGTCTGAAAAGTCTACATACTTCATGATTCCAACCACGTGACTTTCCAGAAAAAGGAAAACGGTAGAGGCAGCAAAAAGATCAGTGGCTGGTGGGTGGAGCAGAAGGGAGTTTCACAGCAGTGAGACTATTCTGTATGATACTGTAATGGTGGACACATGTCATTAAACATTTGTCAAAAGCCATTTGACCTATACAAACCAAGATTAAACTATGGGCTTTAGTTAAGAATAATCTATTCAGTAGTGGCTCATCAGTTGTAACACATATACTACATGAGTACAAGACGTTCACTGTAGGGAAACTGAGTGCAAAAAAGCTATACGTAGGAGCTCCATACTGTCTGCTCAGTTTTATAAACATAAAACTTCTCTGGAAAATACAGCCTATTAATAAAGTTTAAGTGAAGCTTATTAACTCAGTTTTTTTTCCTTTTTTTAGATTTTATCCAGCATTTTGAAGTGTTTAGTAGCAGGAGGATTTTGAGAGAATCTTATCTGCCACTTTGCCACAGAAAGAAGGCTTTATATTGCATTTTGATAGTTTTTTAAAATGTAAAATTAAAATGATTCTATTGCATGTAGAGCAAATGCTTTCATGTTATTTCCTTTGACTTTAGAGCCTTCAAGGAGAATTGGAACCAGCATCATTTTCCTGGACATATGAAGAAATTAAAGAAGTTCACAAGCGTTGGTGGCAGTTGAGGGATAATGCTGTAGAAATATTTTTAACAAATGGCAGAACACTCCTTTTAGCATTTGATAACACCAAGGTAAATTTGCCTATATTAATAGATATACTTTTTCAAAATGATAATGGAATCAGTTTAATTACACTCATACTGACTAAATGAAGTTTTAACTTATTTAAACTTTAACTGTTTCTGAAATCAAATGAAAATTACCCTATTTCTTAGCACTGATTAAAGTAAATCTTTGGTTATATTAGGACTATTTTTGTCCCCCAAAACTGTATTAAATTTTTATTTCCCAGAGTGACTGTCTCTGTAATAAGTAAATAAATGAATGTATAACCAACCTGAAGTAATTCAACCTTGATAGATTTCATTTTTGACAAACCCTTTCTTGACTGCCACATTCCTTCAGCTGCTCTGTGTCTGCTTGTCTTGATAGAAAAGGTCTTGGAAGAAATTGTGTATGCTTGCTGCTTCCAATTCCTCACCTCAAATTCTCTTTTGAAATGCTCCAATCAGATTTTTTCCTCACCACCCCACCTGTAACCTCTGCTCAGCATCACCAGTGACCGGAATGTTGCTAAACCCTACGGTTGTATTTCTTAGTCTTCATCTTACTTGACTTAGCAGCAGCGTTAGACACAGCTGATTATTCTTTCTTTAAAGAAAGGGGGGGAAAACCTTCCTCACTGGACTTCTGCATTAAAGTCTAATTGGCATCTCAAATTTAACATGGACAAAACTGAACTTCTAATTTTTCCCCTAAAATCTCCAGTTTTCCCCAGCTCCATAAATAACAACTCCAGTCTTTCTGCTTGGCCAGTTCAAAAACCTTGGGATTATCCTTGACTCCTCTTTTCTGTCATCCCACTTATTGTGACTCCTCTTAATCATCTACTCTTATCAGTAAATTCAGTTGGTTTGCCCCTCAAAGTATACCCAGAAGCTGAGTGTTTCCACGGCTGCCACCCTCATCTAAGCCGCTGTCAGCTCTTGCATAAATCATTGCACTGTCCCCCTCACTGGCCTCCCTGCTTTTGCTCTCCCTCTTCTTTCAGACTGCTCGCAACACAGCGGTTACAGTGGGTCACATCCTGCCATGCCTCTGCTCAGAGCCCTCCACCCACTCTCTCTGTCACCCATTAAAGCCAGGACCTTACAGTACTGAATAACCTAGCACTTCCTTGTTCTTTCTGACCTTATCTTCTACCATTCTATCCTTCATCTCTAGTCCATCCATGGAGACCTCCTTTTCCTTGTCTATAGCAGGCATACTGATGCCTGAAAGCCTCTGTACTTAGAGCTCCCTAAAATGCCGCCTGGAATGCTTTTCCTCTTAGAAATCTACATGACTCACGCCCTTACTTTTTTTCAGGTTCCCTGATCAATGCCCTCTTATCAGAGAGACCCCCCTGATTATGTATTTGAAATAGCAGCCCCTTTCTCACTCCTACCCCCAGGAATCCCTTTGTCTCCCTGACTTTCCTCTCTTTTCTCTGGAGCACTTCATGGCATCCACCAGTGTGCCCAGTCGAATGTAAAGGCTCTTCTGTTAAGTGCCACAGCTCTAGCATCCTTTTTTTTTTTTTGAGGACAGTATTCGTTACTTTATTTATTTATTTTCATTTATTTTTATTAGTTGGAGGCTAATTACCTTACAATATTGTAGTGGTTTTTGCCATACATGACATGAATCAGCCATGGATTTACATGTGTTCCCCATCCCGATCCCCTCTCCCGCCTCCCTCCCCATCCCATCCCTCTGGGTCTTCCCAGTGCACCAGCATACTGGTATATAGGTGCTCAGTCAATATTTGTTGAATGAATAAATGTTTCCTTTTCCTTGAAGAGTTTAGTATGCAAACGGTCATAAATTCTGTCCCACCAACCTTAGCTTCAGCATCTGGCAACCTTCAGATTTTGACTAGAGGTTTAGGTTTTTATTTTTGCCTTGAACTGATTCTTTTTTATTTTTAATTCTGATTAAAAAAAAAAAAACAGCATAGAAGTTGCCATCTTAACCATTTTCATGCATACAGTTTAGTAGTGTTAAGTACATTCACATTGTTGTAAAACAGACCTCCAGGTTTAGGTTCTTAAATATCCTGTGATCTTATGCCTGTTCCATAACTAAGCTCATTCTTCTCATTCACTTTTAGTCTCATCTCTGATTATCCACATCTTTGGCTCATCTTCCTATGCCTGAAGCATATACTCATTTAAGAGGGGTAATTCAAATTTGTTTTTAGAAAGGCCTGGTTCCTCTATTTTTTTCCATTTATTACCAATTATCATTTAATTGCTTTAGAAGAAATCAGAACACCCTTTTTCTGTGACAGAACTTTTCTAAATCTCTTAAAAAAAGAGTTCATATGTTAGTTTTCCATCAGTAGTGAAAATGAGGTATCCTGTTTTTATGTAGGATATTTTGTTTCATTCTCATGAATAAATCTTACTATCCCCATATTATAGTAGGGGAACTACAGCACAATGGGTTTAAGCAAGAAAAAAGACCAGCTCTGTCTAATTCAGAAAACTGTGCTCTTTCTACTACAGCATGTTTCATTTATACAGATGAAGAAGCTTCATTTTCTTTCATTGATTTTTTTTCCCCTTAGGGTCTGTATGTAAGTGATTTTTCTGTACAGACTTCTTAGTCTCTTACTGATTTCTCCAGCTGCAAAACATAGTGGTTAAGAGCCAAAAGTAAATGAATGTAACAAAACAGAAACAGATTCAAAGACAAGGAGAACAAACTAGTGGTATGAGTGGGGAGAGAACAGGCAGAGGGGATTACAAAGTACAAACTACTATGTAGAAAACAAACTATAAGGATATATTGTACAGCACAAGGACTATAGTCAATATTTTATAACATTTAAATGGAGTATAATTTATAAAAATATTGAATCACTATGTTGTACACCTGAAGCTAATATAATATTGTAAATCAACTGTACTTCAATAAATAAATATATATAGCACAACCTTTAGAGGAAGACCTAGATTTGAACCTTAATTCCCCACCAGTCAGTGTTATTGGGCAAAAAGTGTTTTCTTGAAGGACTTGAGATTAGTAACATGCCTATGACATCATGGATTCTTTGGAGGACAGTGTCAAGACTAAAAATAAAATCTGGGCTTTTTTTTTCTCCTTCCGTTCTAGGTTCGTGATGATGTATACCACAGTATACTAACAAATAACCTCCCTAATCTTCTGGAATATGGCAATATCACCGCTCTGACAAATTTGTGGTATACTGGGCAAATTACTAATTTTGAGTATTTGACTCACTTAAACAAACATGCCGGCCGATCTTTCAATGATCTCATGCAGTATCCAGTGTTCCCGTTCATACTGGCAGACTATGTTAGTGAGACCCTTGACCTCAGCGACCCATCAGTCTACAGGTAACTGAAGACATCATCACCTTTTGGCTTTGTCAGTGTGCTGTATTTATGTCATTAAAGTTCCTCTCATGAAAATTTTCAAGCGTGCAAAAAATAGAATGAATGCCTTAATAAACCCCCACATGATCATCACCCCAACTCAATAATTATGAAGATTTTTGCCAAACTTACATATCTTTTTTTCCTTAAGACAAATCACACGCATTTATGTCACTTGTATGTTCTGTAGTATACATCTCTTAAGAAAAAAGTAAAACATTTTGTTACATAACTTCAGTGCCATTATCATATTGAAGAAAATAAAAACACTAATTTCATGGTATCATCTAATATCCAGCCTATTTTTAAATGTCCCCTGATTATATCAAAGATGTCTTTTTATAGTTGATTTCCTTGAATCAGGCTCAGTATCACCTTTGTTTGCTTTCTCTCTAAAGACGTAAATCTTAGAGCAGCCCTTATTTTTATGTATATATTTTTCTCTTTATTCCTAACATTGGCTTGTTTAAGAAAAAAGAGGTCATTTATCTTGTAGAATGTCCCCCGCTCCACATTAGCATTTAGCTTTTTCCTCTACCCGCTGTATTTCCTAGGGACTGGAAATGGCTTCTAAAGGCTTGCTTAGATTCAGGTTCAACTTTTTTTTAAGCAAGAGCTCTCTAGAGGCGGTGGTGTGAACTTTTTATTGCCCACATCAGGAGGCATGTGATATCCCACCGTTACGGATGCTCAGGCTGATGTGTGGGCTCAGCCTCCCACTGAACTTGTTTCTTTCATTGATGATTATTTCTTGAGTCTGTGATTTCACTGAGGATTACCGAATGGTGATTTCCTATTCTCTCATTTCCTGTACATTTATTAGAAGAAAGCACATAAGATGAGCCTGGGACATTTTGTTGTGTCAGAGAGCAAGAAAATTAATATAGTCTTATCAAAAGAGTGGGAACCATATTTGCACACCCATGTTCATTGCAGCTTTATTCACAGTAGCCAAGAGGTGGAGGCAGCCCAGGTGTCTGTCTGTGAATAAATAGTTGTGGAAAATTTGGTGCACATGTAATATGGAACATTATTTAACAGTAAGAAGGAGGGAAGTCCTGTCACATGGAAGAACTTTGGTGACATTGTGCCAAATGGAATAAGTCAGTCACAAGAAAATAAACACTATGTGATTCCACTTACGTAGGTTATTTAGGGTAGTCAGACACAGAGAGTTAAATGGTGTTTGTTGGGGGAGGAGGGCGGATAGGGACATGGGGAGTTGTTGTTCAGTAGGTGTAGAGTTTCAGTTTTACAAAATGAGAAAGTTTTAAAGATCTATTGCACAACAGTGTAAATTAGTTAACACTATTGAGCTAGGTACTGGAAGGTGGCTATGATGGTAAGTTCAGTGATGTGTGTTTTTTTACTATAATTATAAAAAAATAAAGGACTTAGGAGCCAACTTGAAGTGGCTCTCACTGCCAAAGATAGGACAATCAGAGCATCAAAAAGTATAAAGACCATAACTGATTGAAACACATTTAAGTAAAAAGAAAATACTTAAGTTAATAATGATACTCTTTAAAGGCCCCCAAAACAAAGCAAAACTAAACTCATTGGCTGCTGTTGGATGGGGCAGGAATTCTCTACTTTTGAAATTTGACAGCTAAGAAAAAGAATCAAGCTTTTATCCTGCCTTTCCTGAAAGAGTTGCATTTTAGAGTAACCAAATAGCCGTAGTTGATGAGGGAATATTCTGTTTCTTTAGTTTTAAATAACATTCTCTGACTATTATCAAAATGTCAAGAAATAGCAACCCTTGTTAAGGATGTGGAGAAAAGAGGCCCTGTGCACTGTTCCTGGGAATGTAAACTGGTGCAACCACCATGGAAAACATTATGGACGTTCCTCAAATATTAAAAATGAAACTATCATATGATCCAGCCATTCTACTTCTGGATATTTAATCCAGAGAAAATTAAAACACTAACTCGAAAAGATATCTGCACCCTCATGTTCACTGCAGCATTATTTATAGTGGCTAAGATACAGAGACAACCTAAGTGTTCATCTGTGAATGAGCAGATAAAATGCCACACAGACACACACACATAAGAATACTATTTAGTGTTAAAAAAAAAAAAAAGAATGAAATCTTGTGACAACATGAATGGCCCCGAGGGCATTTGCTAAGTGAAAAAGTCAGACAAAGACAAATACCAAAGACAAATAAGGAGAAAAGGAAAGATATACCCATTTGAATGCAGAGTACCAAAGAATAGGAAGGAGAGATAAGAAAGCCTTCCTCAGTGATCAGAAATAGAGGAAAACAATAAAATGGGAAAGACTAGAGATCTCTTCAAGAAAATTAGAGATACCAAGGGAACATTTCATGCAAAGATGGGCTCAATAAAGGACAGAAATGGTAGGGACCTACCAGAAGCAGAAGATATTAAGAAGAGGTGGCAAGAATACAGAAAGAACTGTAAAAAAAGATCTTCATGACCCAGATAATCATGATGGTATGATCACTCACCTAGAGCCAGACATCCTGGAATGCGAAGTCAAGTGGGCCTTATGAAGCATCACTACAAACAGAGCTAGTGGAGGTGATGGAATTCCAGTTGAGCTGTTTCAAATCCTGAAAGATGATGCTGTGAAAGTGCTGCACTCAATATGCCAGCAAATTTGGAAAACTCAGCAGTGGCCACAGGACTGGAAAAGGCCAGTTTTCATTTCAATCCCAAAGAAAGACAACGCCAAAGAATGCTCAAACTACCGCACAACTGTACTCATCTCACACACTAGCAAAGTAATGCTCAAAATTCTCCAAGCCAGGCTTCAACAGTACATGAATCATGAACTTCCAGATGTTCAAGCTGGTTTTAGAAAAGGCAGAGGAACCAGAGATCAAATCGCCAACATCTGTTGGATTATCAAAAAAGCAAGAGAGTTCTAGAAAAACATCTATTTCTGCTTGATTGACTATGCCAAACAAAGCCTTTGACTGTGTGGATCACCACAAACTGTGGAAAATTCTGAAAGAGATGGGAATACCAGACCACCTGACCTGCCTCTTGAGAAATTTGTATGCAGGTCAGGAAGCAACAGAACTGGACATGGGACAACAGACTGGTTCCAAATAGGGAAATGAGTACATCAAGGCTGTATATTGTCACCCTGATTATTAACTTATATGCAGAGTACATCATGAGAAATGCTGGGCTAGATGAAACACAATCTGGAATCAAGATTGTCGGGAAAAATATCAATAACCTCAGATATGCAGATGACACCATCCTTATGGCAGAAGGCAAACAACTAAGCCTCTTGATGAAAGCAAAAGAGGAGAGTGAAAAAGTTGGTTTAAAGCTCAACATTCAGAAAACTAAGATCATGGCATCTGGTCCCATCACTTCACGGCAGATAGATGGGGAAACAGTGAGAGACTTTATTTCGGGGGACTCCAAAATCCATGCAGATGGTGACTGTAGCCATGAAATTAAAAGATGCTTACTCCTTGGATGGAAAGTTATGACCAACCTAGACGGCATATTAAAAAGCAGAGACATTACTTTGCCAACAAAGGCCCATCTAGCTATGGTTTTTCCAGTAGTCATGCGTAGATGGGAGAGTTGGACTATAAAGAAGGCTGAGCACTGAAGAATTGATGCTTCTGAACTATGGTGTTGGAGAAGACTCTTGAGAGTCCCTTGGACTGCAAGGAGATCCATCCAGTCCATCCCTGAAGGAAATCAGTCCTGAGTGTTCATTGGAAGGACGATGTTGAAGCTGAAACTCCAATACTTTGGCCAGCTGATGCGAAGAACTGACTCATTTGAAAAGACCCTGATGCTGGGAAAGATTGAAGGCAGGAGGAGAAGGGGATGACAAGGGATGAGATGGTTGGATGGCATCACCAACTCAATGGACATGAGTTTGGACAAACTTCAGGAGTTAGTGATGGACAGGGAGGCCTGGCGTGCTATGGTCCATAGGGTCACAGAGTCAGATATGACTGTGCAACTGAACTGAAGTATTGTCTCACTTATATATGAACTCTGAAAGTGAAAACAACACACACAAAACAAAAAGCTATGCTCGTTGATAACAGAGGACAGATTGGTGGTTGCCAGAAGCACTGGGGGGCGGGGGGTGGGAGGAGTTGTGGCAAAATGGGTGAAGGGAGTCACATGGTACAAACTTCTAGTTATGAAATAAACAAGTTATGGGGATGTGATGTAGAGCATGGTGACTATAGTTAATCATATGCCAAGAGAGTAAATCTTAAAAGCTGTCTAACACAGCACAAAAATTTTGTAAGTGGCAGATAAGGTGGCAGATGTTCACTAGACTTAGTGTGATGATCATTTTGTAATTTTGAATATACAGATACTGAATCATTACATTGGATACCTGAAACCAATATAGCATTATATGTCAATTACACTTCTCTTAGTTTAAAAAATGTTGACTTCAAATATACTACTTAGTATATTAGAATATTTTAATTATAACTTAAAGAAATCAGATTCAGTTTAATGTATTTGTCAATTTAAAAAGAGCAGATGGCACATTATTTCTCTTTTAGACATTTTTATACACTGCTAATGTACATTTAAATTTATACACTACTGATATAAAGAGATGCAGTCTTTCTGAAAGACAGTTTGACTGTATATATCCAAAGAACTCTTCAGAAATTGCATACTCTGTTTCAGCATTTTAACTTCTAGGACTTTTTTCTTAGGAAATATTTTCTTAGAGTATTTTCTTAGGAAATACTTTAGGATATGTGCTTGACCAGAAGGGTTATGCCTGGAAGTGAGCTTCATGAGTGCAGGAGCCAGTTCATTGCTGATAACAGTGCCTGGCAATAAAAGCAAATATTTAGCCATAAGATAGTCCTCACATCATTTTTTAAAGTAACTGAAATTTAGAATCAACCTAAATGTACAACACTGGGTTTGAGTAAATTGTCCTATATTGTAGTCATTAAAAATGATACTGTAGAAATATATATTTTGGGTTCTTTTTATTTTAAAGTGATATACATACACAAATAAGGAGAAAACATATACCTTTCCAGATATGTTGTAGTGATATATTGTGGTTGATTTTTGGTTTATTCTATTTGCCTCATCAGTAACTTCTGATTTTCCATCCACAACAACATTACTTGTGTTCACAAAGAACTATTTATACTATTTAGAAAAAATTGCATGCCAGGATCTTAAACATGATTTCTTCTATATTGAGATGTGACTTTTTATCTATTCTATTGATATAAAACTGTTTTTACTTTTTAACAAAGCTTTTAGGATTATGAAAGTTTCAAAAATGAAATTAATGTGTTTGCTAATTGCTAATTTTAACATCCCTATGAAATAATATATTTTCCTCCAAAATAGATATATCCACCCTGGCTTAGCAGACCTGGTTTGGCATAGTGAAATGTGAGCAAATCTTCATGTTGATATAGTTGTGGTGCCAGATGTTGAAACTCCAGGCGGCTCCATCCTGGTGCCAGACCAGAGGGTGCCTCAGCCAGAGGAGCATGTCCATCTCTGCTGGATCTTGTTCTCTTGCTCTTTCATGGGCCACACAGACACGCTGCTTGACTCTGTGGCTTTTAAAAGTGGAGGTTCATCCTTCAGTTTTCCTGCCTCCCTGATACAGTGTAAATACCAGCACAGACATACACATGCTTACACACATTCTCTCCACCATACATGTAGCCTCACTCACTATCCATGAATTAGATAAAGTGTTTATTTCATACTTGCACTCCAAATCTCAACATAGTCATTGTGAGCATGTGTTGTTTTTTTCGGTTATCACTAACCTAATAGTTATATAACATCTTCTCATGATCATACCCCTGGCCAAACTGCCCTTCACTCTTCACTGACTAACTGGGTGTAGGGTTGGGAAATGGGGACAGAAACTTCCAGGGAATCATCTGCCTTGGGCAGCATCAGTTATGATAGTAGAGGAATCAGGGAGGGGAGGGAGAAGCTCTTCTTGGTTACCTGTAAGTCAAAAATTCCTAATACTGATATGCATCTGTTTAGAAAAATTCTGTCTTCACAGTTTATGAAATTATAATTGTGAATGGTGACTGTTAGTGGCAAACAACATGTGTAAGCACTAAACCAAGGGCCAAGTATCTTGTTGATCACTTATTTACTTGTAAGCAGCTGAGGCAAATTAATCCTGACAGTATTAACATACTTCCCATGTTTTCCGTCATCTCTTCCTTTATAGAAATCTCTCCAAGCCCATAGCTGTGCAGTATAAAGAAAAAGAAGACCGTTACGTGGACACATACAAGGTAGGTTCAGTTTTTCCTCATGTATTTTGATAAGTTAAAACTGGGTTTTTGGTTTTTGGACTTGTGTTTTACGTAATTTTCAATGTATAGTGTTGATTTTTCTGTTTCCCACTTCGTGTGCAACTGACAGGCAACTGTCATTATGTGATTTTAAATATTCTTTTCTGTCTTAATTCTCTGAAAACACTTTGCCTCCCAAAATAAATACATTTATTGTTGTATAAATTGGAAGCTCATAATCCATTGTTACGTTCAAATGTATGAAATAATTATATTCCTTATAAAAATCACAAAAATGTCCAGGGACCTGCTGTTTATATTCCCTAGTGTTATATATAATAATATCAATATATTTATAATGTACCGTAACCCTTTGTTATTCATCTCAGCAAATTATGCACAGGTTTGTTAACAAAAAATACTGGATTTTAAAGTTTAAAATAGAAGTTAATTATCTGTTTCTGTGAAATTAATGTTAATGGAATCCTGTTGGAAATTCAAAAAAACTCATTAGGCATATGTTGTATTCTTCACACAGTATAAAGATAGGAGCAGCTGAAGCAGTTTTCTCATATTCACCATGTTATCTTATGTCAAAATTTCAGAAAGATCCCTCCAGGAATCTTACAGCTGTCACTGCTTGATTCGTCTGTAGCTAAAAATGGGGCAGTGCTATGGAAATCAAAGAGAAATGACACCAGAAAATTCACTGTCACCTGATTTTATTAGAGACAGAAGCTATGGGAGATGAGAATAGTGACAGATATTAAAACTTTGGTTGAGCTTCTTACTTTATGATGGGAAGATAAGAGTAGTTGAAGGATCACCAAATTCTTTTTTATTTCTGTGTAAGTCTACTGCAAAACAGCTATAAAATGTTCTATTAAAGAATTTCAATAATGTGATACAGTTTTTACATTTCTCTTGCATTTCCTTTGAGAGAAGCATTTCTCTAAAGAACATAGCATTACATCTTGAAACCCTTTTAAGATGCAGACATCTCTGGTGAAAGTGTCAGTTCTTATTTGTTGATCAGTTTAAACATTATGAGCCGTTAGTGGGGAACCAGAGGGCTGAGAACTAACATGCAGAACAGGTGGGTTTTCTATGAGGGACTAAGAGGGTAAACGTGCAGATGGTGAGATGCTTCTCGAGTGGTCAGCCCTCACTGGGACACCAAGGAGGAGGCCCCCAGACACTCCAGGAGGCTGAGGGCAAGCTATGGAGGATGGCACCTAAGGGGCCGTAGAGAAGGATGGCAAAGAAGATGAGCGAGGCTTCTCCAGCTCTACCTGGAGCTCATTATCACCAGTTTGGTCCCTGTGTCCTTCAGTACCTGGAGGAGGAGTACCGCAAAGGAGCCCGGGAAGACGACCCTATGCCCCCGGTGCAGCCCTACCACTACGGCTCCCACTACTCCAACAGCGGCACTGTGCTTCATTTCCTGGTCAGAATGCCTCCTTTCACGAAGATGTTTTTAGCTTATCAAGGTAAGGATGGTTTTCTAACTGCCTCAAAGGTCAGATTGGTCATCAGGGGAAAACCAGTTTGCTGACATCCTGAGAATGTATTAAAACTAATCAAACCATAGGAGAAAGAATTCTGCTTACTCTCTGAACAAAAGACAAAAGTCTCTTTAAGATACCTGCTGGGACTTCCCTGGTGGTCCAGTGGCTAAGACTCTGCACTCCCAATGTTGGAAGCCTGGGTTCGATCCCTGGTCAGGGAACTAACTAGATCCCACATGCCTCAACTAAAAGATTCTGCATACCACAGTGAAGATCGAAGATCCCATGTGCAGCCCAATAAATTTAATTTTTTTAAAAAAGAAACCTGCAGTAAGCTGGATCATCTCGATAATGTCTCTGATTTCAGCCTCAAATTGCACTTGTCTACATTTATAAAAATGCAATTCACTTTTTAAAAGTTAAGATGTCATTCACATAGCAAAAATTTTACCCCCCTTTTAAAGTTATGAATTCACTTTTTTAAAATGTTCAACTTAATAATTTCAGATAACCTGTTATCTTTGGCCCCTAAAGGGGAATTTTAAGTTGCTATCAGTAAGTGGCTATTAGGAGACCCACACTGCCGCCTTCACCACAGTAACTACCTAGGGAATAATCTTCAGTGGCAGCCCACACACCTGAAGATGGCTTAGATAGGTGACTTTACTGCTTTCTATGCAAGTAGGTTTCTAGTGAGAACAGTGATTTCTAGTGAGAAATCCTATCAGTTTCTAGTGAGTCAGCGGTACTAGCCCTGTAGTTGTTCCTCCTGGAACAGAATCCTTTGTGGAATCATCATCCATTCAGTTACTTGACTCTTCTCGAACTTCTTTATATATTTACACTCACATACATGCAACCTCTTGGAGGAATAAATTTGTATTCCGTAGACCACTTGGTCTGTGAAGGGGGCTTTCTTGTATTTGTCCCTCTTCTGTTTGTCAGAACACAAAACAAATGTTGCATATGACAGCTGTTCAAATGTTTGAATATTACTGCCCTGTCCTCCTCCTCCTCTCACTCTTGTTTATCCCTAGGCTAATTAACCTTAGTTAAGAGCCTCCTATATACAAGGCCTGCTGCACGGAATGCAGAAATAAATAAAGACAGTTTTATACTTATTTAAGCAGTGTTTGCTCTGGTTTCCAAACCTATCACTGTTCCACTCATCTTTCTGGATGTGTTCTGATTTGTGAATGCTGTTATTAAACAGTAGCAGTCAGAATAAAAAAGGATATGTCAGGGAATTCCCTGGTAGTCCTAGTAGTTAGGACTCCACAGTTTCACTGCTGAGGGTGCAGATTCAGTCCCTGGTCAGGGGGCTAAGATTCTCCAAGTCGGGCGGTACGGCCAAAATAATAATAATAATAATAATAATAATGAAAGAATATTTCAGATGTGGTTTGGGACAACAGCAGTATATAACAGAACTGTTACTGCCCTTCATTTCTTTTCATGTCGTCCAAGAATCTATTAATATAAAACCCTCGATCAACTATTATGCTAGGTTTTCTTCACTGTGTATTTAAGAATGATTTTTTAAAAAGACAGTAGGGACTAGCTCAGTCCCCATTCTAGTCTTCTGATTAATTTAAAATGATTTATGATGACATTTTAATTTATTTCTAGACTTCTCCTTTAATCCAGGGTTTCTCACTTTAGCACTGTAGTCATTTTGAGCTACATAGTTCTCTACAGGAGACTGTCCTGTGCACTGTGGGACATTTAGCAGCATCCCTGGCCTTGACCTACTAGATGCCCATGGCATCCCTTCCCAGCCATGAGAACCAAAAATGTCTCCAGGCATTGCCAGATGTCCCCTGGGGAACAAAAGTGCTAAGTTAACAACTGCCAATTGAGTTCGTACATGTTCTAGATTATAGGAATTTGTAGTATTACTTTTTTAAAAAATTAAGAAACTTCAGAGAATTTAAAAATTCAAACAGAAGCCTCAGTGTGTTTCTCCTGTTCCACAGTTCTATAGTCTCTACATATTGTGATTCCACCATACCCTCACAGAATTGCCTTTAATTTTTCTGGATTCCATTTAGATTAATAACTTTTTATCCTGAGTGAGTTAGTTTTTTTTTTAAGTGGCCCTCCCTACTTTCTGAGAAAAAAAAAAATTTACAAATTTCATTTCATCCCAGATTTTATTTAGTGCCCAGTCAATGCTAACTGATTCAGCTGAATAGAGGAGAAAGTAGTAAAAGTGATAGAAAACATTGCTTGGCAAAGCATGTCAGGCTTGGGGAAGATTTAGCATATTTTTTTTAAAAATTGCGCCTTGCTTGATGCTGAAATTTGTCTCTTAACAGTCTCCAGATGAAAAGATGTGTTCAAATTCCAACAGGTTGAGGGGAGTTTTAGATGGTACACGTGGTGCCTAAGAAGAATCCACACTGCTGATGTTTTCAAGAGCTGGAGTTTAGATACCATTTCATATTGTAGGCTAGAAAGTCTAACTGTTGACAGAAAAGACAGAATTGAAACTCAGTCCTTGATTATTAATAGTCTACACAAGGAAAGGTTAACAAAAAAAGTAACTATTAGTTTTATCTTCATTCATAGGGAATTTTACTTATTTAGCTAAGAGTTAGAACATTTAAAAAGCAGTGCCCCTGTCACCCCAGCAAGAGAAAAGAAAAGAGAGAAGAAAAATAGTCTTACTGATGAGAGGTAAAGGAATAATTCTGCTTCTTGATGGGGTAAAAAGCTATTTTTACCTACTTGAACTTTAATTTTCCTTCTATATTTATTCATTCAATAAATAAATAATTATCTAGTTCCTAGAATGTGCTTGGTATGGTTGATATCCCAGGTGTCTGCTTTTATGGAACTTTCATTCTTCTTGGGCAGATATTTAATATTAATCAATTAAAAAAGTGATATAAATTTATCTAGTTATACACGAAAGCATAATACAATATAAAAATAATACAGTCTCAAATTGTGTAGAGTAATATTTATTTTCAGGAACACTAATAACCTCTTTTACATTATGGACGAATAAATTTTTTTAATATTTTTGAAGTATTGAAAGTAAATTAATTATAACAAGTTTCAAATGGAATCAAGTCTTTGTGTCTTAAGTGTGTTATTTGTATTTCTTTTTAGATCAAAGTTTTGACATTCCAGACAGAACTTTTCATTCTACAAATACAACTTGGCGCCTCTCATCTTTTGAGTCCATGACTGATGTAAAAGAACTTATCCCAGAGTTTTTCTATCTTCCAGAATTCTTAGTTAACCGTGAAGGTATAGCAATAAATCATTTCTAATTAAAATTTCTTAGAGTTTGTACTTACTTTATAATTTTCCAAAAACAAAAATAGATTTTGTAAGTTCTAAAATTTGAGTCCCCAAATAAGAAAAATGCCTTTACTTTTAGGTATATAATTTTATTTCCAAGTGAGCTTGAGGATTTTAAATATTAACTATTAAAAGCATTTGTAAACATGTATATTTTAATTTTGTTACAGAAATTGTTTTATTATTTTCTCTGATTATAAAAGTTGTAATATGCTGATTATTTTTAAAAGTCAAGAATTTATTAAAGAACAATCTAAATTAACCAAATGTCAATGATTTTATGAGTAATGACCAAGTTAGAAGTAAAACACTCTGACTAGAGTTATTGAATAATGAAAAGTGACACTGGAAAATAAAATCAGATTTTCTGTGATGCCAGTGACCAACAATCTCAGCTAATGATGCCTGTTCTTTAATGTAAGATCAGTTAATCCTTCACAAGGTGTCTTTTCTTTCATTACTTAATTTCATTTTTTATGTGACTTTTAGGAACATGTGAAACTGAGAATTATATCTTTAGAGAAGTTAAAGTGTTGAGCAATTACTTCAGAATCTTTTACTGTATTAACTGGCTTCTCTGGAGTTATTTAGATAATCACTAATAAATCTGTGCTGCTAATTACTTGGAGCATGTTTCACAGTGTTGCCCAAGTAAGAAATGCCTCAGTGAAATATCAACACCTTCAGTCTGGGGCACCTGCCTTGTGGTTCCTGCCTCAGTTAGTCTGCTGCTCATCTCCCTGTCCATGGTTTCGTGTATGTATGTTCCCATTATCTACAGCTGCATAGCAAATCACTGCGGTACTCAGTGACTCAGAACCTTAAATGTACCACCCATGACAGTTTTTGCAGGTCAGAAATTCAGGAACAGCTCAGCCAGGTGGTTTTTGTGGCTTTGGCTCAGGGTCTCTTGTGCGGTTACATTCAGATTGGCTGCAGCAGGAACATCCAGGGGAACAGAGCAGCATGAGGCTGGCAGGCCGCTCCTTCTTTAGTGTCTGTAGTTTTCCGTGTGGCTTCTCCACGTGGACTATTGTGGACTTCTTGCAGCATGCAGCCTCGGACATCCTAGTTGGCTATTCCAGGCTCCTAACACAAGTGTCCCAAGAGAGATGAGCAGAGGCTGCATGGCCTTTTGCAGCCTAGCCTTGGAGGCCACAGCGTGGCCTTCGACTGCATTCTGCTTGGGAGGTAGTCACGAGGGCCTGCCCACATTCAGAAGGAAGGAGCATAGACTTTGCCACTTAATAGGGGAGTAGTGAGATTCTAGAAAAGCATGCACAGCAGCAAGTGTTGTTATAGCCATTTTTGAAAAAGATAACTTGCCATAGCATACATCCTGCCATTTCCTATGAGCGTTCTTGTAGGCCTTTCATTGTACCTCCAGGTACCCGCTCTGGGTGAAGTGTCTACCCGTCTGATGTGTCCAGATGTGTCCAGAGCCCCAGAAAGTTAGGACTGATTTGAGTTCATCAAGCCCCCTGCTGGTCACCCCTCTCCTGCTCAGCCCTTACATGCCTCATCACTGCTGCTCAATCAGTTCAATCAGTGAATCTCTGCTGCCTCCCTTGGAGCTGCCACACAGTCTGGAGGTGCTCAGCCAGTCCATCTTGACACTGTCACCCTGCAGCTGTCAGATGACTGCTGGGCTTTTTGAGGCGACCCTCACCCTCACCCCTTGTTAATTTTATATAAGCCCTTGGTTTATATTTCGTATCATATGTCATTTCCAGGTACTTCCAGAATTAGTGAAGATCCTTCCAGTTGTTTTCACAAGATCAAAAAGCAGTCAGACAGCAACTTACTTTCATATGGAGCATAATCAGCTTTTAAGAGGCTCTTTTAAATTTGTGTTCTGCTATGATGTTCAGATTTTCTTTCCATAAAAAGTAGCACAAAAATTTCTGTTCAAAGGTAACATTTCCTTTAGGATAATTTTTTAAATTTTTTATTTAGTTTTCTAAACTGGAATATAAAGTTTTCGAAACAGCTTTACAATGTTTTATTAGTATCTGCTGTACAACGTGAATCAGCTTTATGTATACATACATATATCCCTGCCCTCTCTAGCCTCCCTCCTACTCCCCCAGGATAATTTTTTTAAAGAAACACTTATGAGATTTTTGTTTACACTAGCAGTCTAAAGAGACAATTAGATAACACCTATTTACATCACAGAACAACCCTCATAATATGTTAGTATAATTTTGTTGTCTGTGGGGATGCTTAGTGGAAATGAAATCAGAACAGACCTATAGATTTACCATAAAATAAATAGACTAAGTTCATTCTTAGAATGTATATACTTTGTTGTTTTTTAAATTGAAGAATGCTAATATTTACCACACAAGTAGCCTTAAATTTATTATGTATTAACACCAATAATTCTGAAATGCTTATACAAAAGTCTTCACTTTATTTTAATCAAGATTACAATTGAGATGTTTTCACACTTAGTGCATTTGAATATTTGATAAGTGAAATATTAGAATTAGCAGGCAGTGATTTTCTGCTTTTCAATGTGGTATGAAGTGGTAGAAGAGTAAATTTGAAAGATTTCAGATTCAGTTAGGATAGATCGTGTTAATGCATGCACCTCTGTGAGTAGTAAGTCAGCAGGTGGGCAATAGTGTTACTATCCTCTGGATGCTCCTTTTCCTGGTTATAACACACAATAGCTACTTGTGTGAACCCTTCAGGTCTGCTCAGTGGGCCAAAGGAAGCATGATTTGGAGGAGATAAACATTGATATTAATCTTCTCTTTTAGGTTTCGACTTTGGTGTGCGTCAGAATGGTGAGCGGGTTAATCACGTCAACCTCCCACCTTGGGCACGTAACGATCCCCGTCTTTTTATCCTCATCCATCGACAGGCTCTAGAGTCTGACTATGTGTCCCAGAACATCTGTCAGTGGATTGACTTGGTATTCGGGTATAAACAAAAAGGGAAGGCCTCTGTCCAAGCCATCAATGTTTTTCATCCTGCTGTAAGTGACTCTTTTAAAACTCTGCATTTATATAAGGTAGAACCTGAACATTTAAAAGTTAGACTGTTTCTTTACAATACTCAAGTATCAAAGAGAATAATTGACAGACACTGAACTTGCCCAAGACTTTTTCAGGTTTATGTTTCACCTCTTTTAGAATAACCTTAGATACTATCCATCAGAGATTCCCCAAGACAACTCCCAGGTTGGATGAGGACATAAGAACTCAGCGTACAGTTGTACTTACAGTGAAGGGTACAAAGCAAAAGCAGCAAAGGGAAAAGATACACGGGGCAGAGCTGGAGGAAGCCAGGCACCAGCTTCCAAGAGACTTACCCCAGTGAGTCACAGAGAACTCACTCAGTTCCTCCAGCAATAAACTGACAGAATTAGGGCTGCAGTGCCAGGGTTTTTATCGAGGACTGGTCGTGTAGGCGCCCTCTCTCATATGTCCAGAAGTTCCAGGCCTCCAGAAGGAAACCAGGTGTTTGGGATACACCACATTGTCCAGTTTGGGTGCAGTGAACCACTTTTATCAGGTAAAAAAGGTAGGAACTCTTCTGAAATCCATGTTCCCAGACAAGGCCAAGGACAAGCCGTCCAGACACACCTTCCCAAGGAGAGCAGTTCGGGCCTGCTATGTAACTCGTTTCTGCACATCATCCTATATACATGTTCTGTTTTTAAATGGCGTCCCTTTTCCTTATTGTACAAACTATATCTGTGCCTTGTTAGAAAAATATCTAAGATACAGACTCCAAAAGGAAGAAATTTTAAGATCAACTTTGATATCATCATCTAAAGATAAATATTAAAACCACTTTCTTTTTCCTACGCATAGCACTTCATTTATATAATGATTTTATTTCTGTAATGTTATCTTTTAAAAAATAATTTTATTTATTTATTTATGTGTGGCAGTGCTGGGTCTTCGCTGCAGTGCAGGCTTTTCTCTAATCACGGGGAGCGGGGGCTACCCTCCAGCTTCTGTGTGCCGGCTTCTCACTGCAGTGGCTTTTCTTGTTGCAAAGCACGAGCTCTAGAGTATGCAGGCTTCAGTAGTTGTGGCACACAGGCTTAGTTGCTCCACGGCATGTGGGATCTTCCCGGATCAGGGATCAAACCCCTGTCCCCTGCCTTGGCAGGCGGATTCTTTACCACTGAGCCACCAGGGAAACCCCCATTTATATAATAATATTAATGCTACTTATTATTCTGAAGTGTGGATATCCAGTAATTTATTTAACTAGTCCCCTATTCTTGGATATTTTATTAGTGTTCTTCTGCTATTAAAATTATTATTCCTCTGATTCTTTCTTTATGTACCACTTTACTTCCTTGAGTTCAATTCCCAAAAGTCGAATTGTTATGCTTTAATGTATATTTTTCAATGTTGTTAGATAGTCTACATTAAAAAAAAAAAATTATCCTATTCAGGAAGCTTTTATTTTCCCAGGCTCTGGGGATGCAAAGGTGAATAAGATTCACACAGGGAGGGAAGATATATGAGTGGCCAGTAAGCAAATGAAAAAAAGCTGGCATCTTTAGTCATCAGGGCTTTCCTGTGGCTCAGCAGTAAAGAATCCGGCTGTCAATGCAAGAGATGCAGGTTTGAACCCTGGGTCAGGAAGATCCCCTGGAGACAGAAATGGCAACCCCTTCGAGTGTTCTTGCCTGGGAAATCCCATGGACAGAGGAGCCTGGCGGGCTACAGTCCATGGGGTCGCAAAAGAGGCAGACATGAGTTAGCAACTAAACAGCAATATCTTTAGTCATCAGGGAAGTGCAGAGTAGAGCCACAGTGAGTTACCACTTTATATCACTGAGAATGACTCTAAATAAAAGACTAACAATTCCAGGTATTGAGTAAATGGAATACTACTCAACAATAAAGAGGAAATGTTTTATGCTGACTGAAAGAAACCTGATGCACTCTGTATGAATCCACTCCATTTACCTGAAATTCAAGAACAAGGAAGGTTAATCTCCTAATGTTAGAAATCAGAACAACGGTTGCCTCCAGGGAGTAGGGTATTGACTGCCTAAAGGACATCGGGGAACTTTCTGGGGGATAGAAATGCTCTGTTCCCTGATTTTCATGATGGTTCCATCAGATGGTACTTTAAAAATCTGTAGTGTTTTATTGTGTATAAAATATGCCTCTATAGAGGTATATATGTAAGTTTTAAAGGTTTTAAAGACTGAGGTATAATTTTTAAGCTTCATATTTGATCTAAAATGTAACTTTAAAAGCAGTTAAGAGCTTCCTTGGTGGTCCAGTGTCTAAGACTCTGTGCTCCCAATGCAAGGCGCCTGGGTTTGGTCCCTGGACAGGGGACTAGATCCCATATGCTGCAACTAAGACCCAGCACAGCCAAATAAAAATATAGGCAATTCAGTTCTGTTGTTGTCCAGCAGAAACTAACACAACCTTGTAAAGCAGTTATACTCCAGTGCAAATTAAAAGCAGTTAACAACTGGGACACTAACCTGAGTATACTCTGCCTATAATACTGACACAGACTTTCAATTATTCTCATTTAAAATTCACACTAAAAGAATATGCATGCTGAAATATACCATTTAATTCTCTTCTTACTAGATTTTTTTCATTAATTCTTTGGGACTTTAGAACTTAATAAAGGATAGAGTTTGCACCATTGTTCTATACATTTTAAATACAATTTTTTTTTTTTGGCCACACCTCATGGCCTTTGCATCTTAGTTCCCTGACCAGGAATGGAACCCTTGCCCCCTGTGTTGGCGACATGGAGTCCTAACCACTGGCCCACCGGGGATGCCCTGTTTTAGAAATTTAATAAAGCTCAATTCGTGGGACAAAATGAAGTGTAGCATTCAAGTGCACAGTCTCTGAATCCGGGAGTGAGTTCACACCCTCACTCTGCGACTCTGCTACTTGCTGTCTGACCTGCAGCGTCACCATAACCTCTGTACTTTTGTGCAGATTCGTAAAATGTGAACAGTAATGCCAACCTCGTAAATAAGAAAATGTGTTCAGGGCAATGTCTGCCATCCAATTAAGTATAAACGTTAGCTTTGTAAAAAGGAATGTAAAAATGCTTTTTGATCTTAATTCATCATTCACTAGTATATGGGGTTCACTAGAAACTGAAACCATAGAAGGTAAAGAAGCACTATTTTAAAGTAAATTTTAAGAGCTCTGGCTATAGGGTTATTCCAGTCTTCTTGTGAATTTCTGAGTCTATTAAATTAAACAACCGTAAAGAATGAACCTGCTTAGATAAGCATCTATAGCAGGTGTTGGAGCCGTTGTGGTGGTGGGAGTGTGGTGGCAAGGGGAGTAGATGTTGAAGATTATTTAACTTCTGAAGAACCTTTGAAACTTTATTTTGGCATTTATAGAAATGTTATTTGTAGGTACAAAAATGGAATTTGCTTCCTGATTAAATGCTGAAAGTTAAATTATACAAGCAGGATGCCCAAAAATGACAGATCTGTACCCAGCTTTAAAAATATGCACCTCACTTTAAAAAAATGCACCTCACTCTCCGTCTGACTCTAACACTAAGAACCCTTTACATTTAAGTGTAATAACACCCTTTACATTTAAGAGCTTGCAGTTCTCACTGCTGCTCTTTCAGATTCTCTTTCAGTTTTCATTAGAACCTAAGTAATACTATCTTAAGCTACCTGGCAGCATTGTATCTCAGTTTCATTTTTGCCTTCTCGCTTTGGACATATATCACTTTGAACAAGTGACTTTTTCAACAATGTAGTATTACACATGAAGTCTTTTTTAAAAAGATAATATGTACCAACATTAGGTGGGAAAGAAAAGGACAGTGGCATGGCAAATCCTGAATTTTTACTCCTTTTCTAGACTGAGTATTGCCCTAACCCGCCTTTCTCTTTAGCTTCACGTCCTAAGAAAGGTGACAGCGTGGAGGACACCAGTCACATGGAATACTGTGTGCTGACCTTTCTGCAGTGTTTCGGTTAAAGATGGAATATATTGACTTTGTTTCTCAGCCAGGCTTCTGCCCCTTGCCTGGGAGGTGAATGTCCTTCCTCCTCCAATGACAACCTCACCGAGTTGGCTGGGGAGGCTGAAAGAATATACATCACATTACAGTCTTCTCACTGCCAGGTTCTTGTCAGGTTCAGAAGTATATGTGGAAACGTCAAAAGCAAACACAGAGAGGGAATCAGAATTAAATGAATCCTCTCCAAGGATAAGTAAAGCATGGTTGTGTTGCTCTTGAGCTTACAAGATGGAAACCACAAAGACTTTGCTTGGGTTTCAGTGTTACTGGTGTTTAGACTCTTGATTCTTCAACCCAGACAAGAGAAGAGACATAGACGTACAAAAATCTAGGTTCCTTACTAATGTCTCTGTATGTAAGAAAACACATCTCGGTAATTGAAATTTGTAGACATCTTCAAGATGCTGGGGGTGTGATATGAGTTAGCAACACAAAGTCATCCTGTGACACCAGCCGTTGTGTCTTGAGAGGAATCTGACTCTTTCTTTGAGCACATTCATACAAAGAACAAAAGGGCATTTGGGTATCACACAATTTCAGGCAGACACGGGTGGCTTTGAACCGCGAGTTCTCATTCTTATGAATTGAGAAAGTTGGAGTGGGGCAGGATCCTCTAGTTTTCTTCAGACTCCATGTTGTCATATCCCTGAATTTTGTTGTCTCTTTTGATTTTATGGACCTCCTGAAATGATGTTGACTCAGTTTTCTGACCAATATCTGACAGACAGCCACAGAAAAAATAGATCCACTTACTAATCTCCTGCAGAAGCTATTTTGGATCAACTTAATTGAAAAACTTGTTTATTTTTTTAATCAATTCTTACCAAAAAACAAGACCAAAGAAAAACCTCATTTTGTTTTTCTTTTTTTTTTTCAATTTGAGGTCTAATTGACATACATTATATTAGTTTCCAGTATACAACATACCGATTCAGTTGTGAAATGATCACCACAATAAGTCTAGTTAACATCCACCCCCTACTTAGTTAGAAAAATTTTTTTTCTTGTGATGAAGACTTAAGATTTACTGTCTTAGCAACTTTTCAAATATGCAATACAGTGTTGTTAATTGTAGTTATCATACTGCACATTACACCTCCATGACTTATTTGTTGTATAACTGGAAATTTGTACCTGGTGGCCCCCTTAACTCATTCTGCCCAACCCCCACCTTTGGTAACCACCAGTCCTATGAGCTTGGTCTTTTGTTTAGATTACACATATAAATGAAATCATACTTATTTCTTTGGTATTTTCCTTTTTCTGTCAGACTTATATCACTTAGCATAATGCCTTTAAGTTCCATCCATGTTGTAACAAGATTTCATTCTTTTTTGTGACTGAATAATATTTAGTTGCATATATTTAGCACATCTTCTTTATCCGTTCCATGTATACATGCTTAAGTTGCTTCCATATCTTGGCTATTATAAATAAGGCTGTAATGAACATAGGGGTACATATATCTTTTCAAATTAGTGTTGTTTAAATGCCCAGAGGGTGTCCCTTGTGGCTCAGCTGGTAAAGAATCTGCCTGCAGTGCGGGAGACCTGGGTTCGATCCCTGGGTTGGGAAGATCCCCTGGAGAAGGGAAAGGCTACCCATACCAATATTCTGGCCTGGAGAATTCCATGGACTGTATAGTCCATGGTGTTGCAGAGTTGGACACAACTGAGCAACTTTCACTTTCACTTTCAAATGCTCAGAAGTGGAAATGCTGATCATATGATAGTTCAATTTTTAATTTTTTGAGGCACCTCCATACTGTTTTCCATGCTGGTTGCACCAATTTACATTCCCACCAGCAGTGCACAAGGGCTTCCTGTCCTCCACATCCTTGCCAACAGTTATTGTCTCTTGTCTTTTTTATACTATCCACTCCGACAAGTGTGAGACGGCATTTCATTGTGGTTTTGAGTTTCATTTTCCTGATGATTAGTGATGCTGAGAATATTTTCATGTACCTCTTGGCTATCTGTATGTTTTTCTTAGAGAAGTATCTATTCAGGTCCTCCGCCCCTTTTTAGATCTTTGGTTTTCTTGCTGTTGAGTTGTATGGGTTGTGTGCATGTTTTGGATGTTAACCCTTTATCAGCACGTGGTTTGTAAACAACTTCTCTCATTCAGTAGGCTGTCTTCATTTTATTGATGGTTTCCTTTTGCTATGCAGATAAATGAAGTCTTACATGATATTCTCTTAAATTAGAAATTAATTTCATAAAATTACCTAGTTAACACCAGTCAAGATTTTTGTTTCATCCATTCAGAAGCGTTGATGATTCCTGTTCTGATCTCTTTGAGACTATTAATGTTATCAACCTGTTCAAAAACATTTTAAAATCCTTTCCATTTGAAATTTGAGAAGGAACTCCTTTCCATTCTCCATTGCCTGGAGAATAAACAAGTTGTTTTCCCCTTTGGTATTATCACCAAGTCTTGCTTTTTACATTCCTCTCATTCTCTTTTTCCCTTCAGACATATTTTGGAATGGATGTCTCTGCAGTTGAAGATCCAGTTCAAAGACGAGCACTAGAAACCATGATAAAAACCTACGGCCAGACCCCTCGTCAGCTGTTTCAATCAGCCCATGCGAGCAGACCTGGCTCCAAGCTCAACATCGAAGGGGAGCTTCCTGCCGCCGTGGGCTTGTTAGTACAGTTTGCTTTCAGGGAAACCAGAGAACAGGTCAAGGAAATTACCTATCCGGTATGTCATTTGGATTTCAGTAGATTTCAGGAAAATGTGGTTCAACTCCTGAGACATCAGGCCTTCTCCCATGCTTTAGAGGCAGGGAATTGAGTAACATGGTCCCAGCCTGAAGGTGTGTACCAGCCAGTGAATACAGATGCTCACATTACCAGTTCTGTGTGTAGAAGATGCTGCATTAGTGATATGAAGGGAGTGCTTTGGGAGCTCAGGTCAAATTGTGACCTCTCTGAGGGTTATTACTTGGGAAAGCCTCACCAGCCAGTGACATAACAGACATTGCAAATGAGAGGGAAGGAATCGGTGCAAACATGCCTAGCATGGTCCTAGTTGTCAGCTTCCACCAGAAGTAGTGACCAGAAGTGTAAATGTTTGAGTTTACAATTAAGGGGAGAATCTTACATGATTTTTTGGCCCCTCCAGATTTTCTTGACAAGAAGTATTGCCTCTTAAAGTAGGAATTAAGTATTAATTTATATTCTGAAATAGAAAAATAAAGCAAGCAAGCCTTAAGACTAAAATGGATTCTAATCCTCAGCTAAATTCTTCATTATTAAGGCAACTTAAGGTGGGAGCCTGTGAGTTGTAAAGTGTTAAAGAGGTTTGCAGAAGGGAATCAAAGAAAATGAAAACACAAAGGAAAGAGGTTGTAAGGTAAAGCAGAGACCTCAGATTGCAGTCATCTGTGATCCACTTTAAGAGGAAATGGTTTTTACAGACCTTCTTTTGACACTCGTTCCTTATAATAAAGTTACTTAAATACACTAAATTTAGAACACTGAATGTAAACTCTTTATGCTCATAGTTCATATATATCAAATTTGCATGTTAAATGCAAGCAGAACTTATATAACTAGTAAGATCAAAATTGAAATTTTAAAACATCAATATGATAGATAATATTGTTTTGCCGAACCCAGATCACCCATGTTGTTTTTCATAGTTGAAAGCTGTATTTTTTGCTTTATGTTTACTTGTCAGTTACACTGACAACTCATGATTTTGAAGACTTACAAATCATTTTAGTCATTATCATTACCAGGGTCATTATTCAAAATAATTTAACAGTACCTCCCTGAAAAGTAATAAATACCATTTCATTTGCCACTGTACTCACTGCTCATTAGCTAATTAAAGTTGGTGCATATGCAGGACCTGAGCAGGGTGTCTGTTTGTAATAGGGACGGGTTCTGAACTGCCTCCTTCCCACCTCAGGACCTTCACACTGGCTGTCCCCTCCACCTGGCACGCCCTGTCCGCGGACAGAGCGCCGGTGTGCGTTTATTTCACTCAGGTGTCTGCTTGCCTCAGGGACTCTTTCCCAACCCCTCATCTAACTAGCAACTCTTTCTCAGTCCTCCTCCCCGTCTTAGACTTTGTTCATAGCACTTGCACCACCTATGGAAATATGTGTTCCTCATCTGTCTTGTTCATCACTGTATCTGACCACCAGGAACACGTATTTCCATTTCTATACTTACTACCATTTTTTTTTTTCTTACTACCATTTTTTAAATGTACTTTTTACTTTTCTTGGTTTTAGAGTCCTTTGTCATGGATAAAAGGCTTGAAATGGGGGGAGTATGTCGGTTCCCCAAGTGCTCCGGTTCCTGTGGTCTGCTTCAGCCAGCCCCACGGAGAAAGATTTGGTTCTCTCCAGGCTCTGCCCACTAGAGCAATCTGTGGTTTGTCCCGAAATTTCTGTCTTCTGATGACATATAGCAAAGAACAAGGTAAAATAAAACATGAAAATCATCCTAGGTCTATCTTTCAAGAGATTTGAATGTTTCCACTCATCTGTGCTGCTGTTTTGTTTCATTTCTGAGTTTTCTGAGTCTTTGGTGAAAAACCAGACTCAAATTTGTGTTCATTTAATGCAAAGTAGGAATTAAAACATACTACGTGGAAAAAAAATGAGAACTAAAGGCAGTGTAGTTTGAAATGAGAGGAACAGTTGAAGGGGACAAGAATAAATAACTATCTCACGAGATGAAAACATTATCAATTTCATAGAAATACACACCTTGAGGTTCTTGAATCCCAGAATAGATGACTTATTTGACCAACAGTTCTAGTACCTCAGAAGAGACAGTCATGAGAGTAAAACAAAATGAGGAAATCATGATAGCCTTGAAAATAGGTTTTAAAAATACGTATGTCTGGAAAGCAATCTTTTTCTCCCCTTTTTGCACTGAGTCACTAAAAGCAACACATGGGAAAGTGCTGTCAGTCGAGGCCCTCTTGATATTTCTAAATGTCACCTACACACGGAAAACTAGTGACATTTTCCATTCAAGCAATTCCTCAGCCCTTCCAAATTAGTCATTTTGCTTAATGTGAAAGAACTCTCCCTACTTCCTAGGCCTGGGCTTTAAGCACTGAAATGAATGATGGGGGGCACCCATCTGTGCTATCAGGGGTGTGCAGATTTGCCGGGAAACCAGCGTGTGGACCTGACGCCTCTTGGTGTTGGTTCTGTGCGCTGTGCTCCTCCGGTCCTCACGGCCCCTCCCACCACTGGAGCTCGTGCCCCGGTGTCAGCCACTTCAAGGAATTTAGTGTGCTGGCTGGACCACAGTTCTTTTAAACTCACTGTTCCTTCTGTCATGAAATGAATGATTGCCTTTATAGTTGCCAGGAATAAAAGAAGCTACATACCATTTTATCAAAGTTTAGTGAATTAAGAGGGTAAGGTAAATCTGTTTAATCATCATTGCAGTCAGCTGTGAGATGTGTCACAAGTAGTTTACTACTACCAACACTTAAAGTATCAAAAGGTGTGAATAATTTGCCTTTAAGAAATAGAGTGGGTTGAAGTTTCTCTCTGTTGATCAGAGAGAAAGGGGCTGGTATAATCACTTAGCATGGTGGGACTTAAATATGTCCAACTTAATAGCTAACCTACCTTATTTGTCCCACTACAGTCACAAGCCCTTAATAGCTGTGTTCATTCAAATTACACTTTATTTCCTCATAGAATATAAGTGGGATTTGGCAGAATGTAGGTGTGTCCATGAAAGTGGTATCATACAAGTTATGGCCATGAGCTCGCGTGGCACAGTGCCTGAGTTTGCACCCCAGTTCTGCTGCCTAATACCTGTGTATTTTTGTGTAATTTTGAGAAAATTACTTATGCTTTTCGAGTCCTGGCTTTTAATCTATGAAATGGGAATAATAAAAGGACTTACTTCCCAGGGTAATTCACCATAATGCTTAAATGAAATAATATAAGGAATGGTTAGCACCTGACTCCGGTGTGCTTAATGAATAAATGTCCGCGGGACTGTAAGCGCTCTGGAGCCAGGGGCTCTGAGCATTCACTGCTGTACCCGGTACAGAACCACCCACAGGGGCATTTCCTAGAGGCCCTGAGTGACTCAGTGCAGCTGGCAGACGGGAAGTCATGTGTGTTGAGCACCGCTATATTAAATAACTGCCCTCTAGTTACGCATGCATAATACAGTGTAGCAACTAAACTGCCGTGGTTTTAATGATCGTTAGCTCAGTACAGGCCAATTACTTGAGAACTGACAATGCCTCAAAATTGTCTGAGGTGCTTTTTTCCCAAGCTTACTCAGTTGGTCCTATTGGAGACACACCAAATGAGAATCTCTGGGCCTTGAGTCTAAATCTGCACATGCTGCAAAAGTCATTTTCTTGCAAACTCTTATTTAAGATCTACTATTCTAATAGGTAAAGAAGAAGTTTATTTTTCTTCTTAAAAAAAGATGGTGCATCTTGTGTTGCTGGAATGAGAAACCAGGGACAGTTATTGAGTTCTTACCACATGCCAGGCTTCGTGGTAAAATCTAGGAAGTCCTGAGGCTTATCTAGAGTGCAGCATATATGTAGCAAGGCTATCCTAATTTCTGTATTGCAAAACTGATGTCCACATTTGGAATTATACTCAACAAAACAAAAATAAATATGTGAATTACATTTTCAACATGCTCTTTATTCATTCAACAAATATTTGTTTTATTGCTTTATATTATGCTACATTGTGCTGTTTTATACTATATATCATGCTGAGTACTCACATTCTATATATTACAGATACAGCTCTATATTAAGCGAGGCACTCACATCCCCCTAAGGAACTCAGAGCTGCTTATTCTCACAGGCGGCACCAATTGCCTGCAGCGTTTGTGCCGCGTTAGCCCTAGTCAGCGCGCCACAAGGTGTAGGTTACGAGAAACACTGGGAAAGGATGTCAAGGTGTCCAGATCTTTATCCCAGAAGGGCGTAATGTCATGTTGAGAATAGAACAAGGAAAGAACAGAACCTCATTATATGAAGTTCCCCCGTACAAAGTCCTTGTAGTTGCAGGATTAAATTATTCTCAGGATTGCTTCTGCTCCAGCAATGGTCCCTTTCTAGCATTAGTAGTTCTCCATATTGATTTTTCAGTAAGGGGTATCTAGAAAGTTATTTAAACATTATCTAGTTCTTATTTATTATTAGAAGAAAAAGCATCACAGAACATAAATAGAGGAAGCTTAATTATCATTTGTCTTCTATAAAAATATCTTAACAGAAATTTTCGTTCCAAGTCAAATCCCTACACAGGTGAAAAAGAATACAGTTCCAACCTTAGAATCCTATTAGCCTTAAAGGAATGAAACTAACATAAATCGGTCCATCTTATGGCTATAAAGATGATTTTGCACTGGAATGACCATGTTCTGCTATGTGAACTTCAGGCCTTAAAGGCCAGAGTTGTCTTTAACCTGACATTTCAGTGGGCTGTCCAATGATAACTGATCTTTACTTACTTACTAATACTTTATTTCTCTTTCTTGAGGTGTGAGAAGCATGAACAGTACTGACATTCAGTGGTCAGCCATCCTGAGCTGGGGATATGCTGATAACATTTTAAGGTTGAAGAGTAAACAAAGTGAGCCTCCAATAAACTTTATACAAAGTTCACAGCAATATCAGGTAAACCTTTTTATGAAGTACTTTATAGTAATAATTAAACATAATGCTTTAGAAGGGAGTCAGACTGATGACAGCTGGTCTTTAATATCCTGTAGTTAGTCAGGAAGCTCATGACGCTAGACATATGCCTTGTCTACAGTGCAGACAGCCTTCCTAACTGCTGCGGTACTGCCTATGCCCCCAGAGTTCGTTCTCTACCCCAGCAGTCCCCAGCCTTTTTGGCACCAGGGAACGGTTTCACAGAAGGCTCTTGTTCCACAGAGCAGGGAATAGGGGGATGGTTTCAGGGCGATTCTCCTAAGGAGCCCACAACTTAGATCCCTTGCATATGTAGTTCACAGTAGCATTCGTGTCCCTATGAGAATCAAGTGCCACTGCTCTGACAGGAGGCGGAGCTCAGGCAGTAATATGAGTGATGGGGAGCGGATGTAAATACAGGTGAAGCTTCGCTCACTTGCCAGCCACTCACCTGCTTCTGTGTGGCCCGCTTCCTAACAGGCCATGGACTGCTACTGGTCTGTGGCCCAGGAGTGGGGGACCCCTGCTGTTCCCATCTCTTGTTGGGACTGTATCATAATCTCCTACTCAGCATCAGCTCACAGCAGTGTTGAAACAAAATCACAATTGATTTTTTTCTCAGTGTTAACTTGCCTTTTGTTACTATGTCATTTTCAATAACGAGAGCATCATCTACTGCACCTGGTTTTTTTAAAGGGACTGGGAATTTAGGCATCACCACATGGTAGAAAGAGCCTTGGGCCTTACTAAAGCCCTGCCATCCCTGTGATCTGTGTTAGCGTCCAGCTCTGTTACTTACTATTCATAAGTAATTAACCTTTCCCAACTTGAGTTTCTTTCCTTCTGCTTAAAGCTGGAGTAGTCATACTCCCACTACTCTCTCATAAAACTGTTGTAAAAATGTCTCCAGTGTTTGTGAAAGCATGTTGTAAACTGTAAAACACCATATACACACACAAACACACACACGCGGTACTGCCACAGCTTCTCCAGGACTAAGTTGTGTGCTAAACCTTCTCTCTTTGACTGTCTTTCCATAGGAAGTTCTTTTACTGGTTTCTGACTTTCATTACCTACATACACCTGGTGCCTACTCACACATCCTAACATTTGTCACCATTCCCCAAGCGCCTTAGAAATGGAGTCAACAGAAGGCTTCCCAGGTGGCTCAGTGGTGAGGCATCCGCCTGCCAATGCAGGAGACACGGGTTCAACCTCTGATCTGGGAGGATCCCCCGTGCCTTGGAGCAACTCAGCCCATGCACCACAACTGCTGAACCTGTGCTCTAGAGCCCAGGAGCTGCAACTGCTGCCCATCTAGAACCCGTGCTCTGCAACAGGAGAAGCCACCGCAGTGAGAAGTGTGCACCGCAGCTTGAGAGTAGCCCCCTCTCTGCAACTGGGGAAGATCTCATGCGGCAACAAAGACTCAGCACAGCCAGACATAAATAAATAAATAAAAGTGCTTGAAAAAGAAGAAAGAAATGGAATCAGCTACTTGTGGGGAATTTTTGGCAGTGAAAAAAAGGAGAGCAGTGACTTGTTTGCTTAATCTTCAATATGCCTGAAAAAAAGGTCACTGCCTTTTGTCATCTGGCTTACTAGTAAACTAACAAAAGTAAGAATAAAGGACAGTGAAAAACCACCTTATTAGAAATTTTAATAAGAATTTCAACACTGCAAAATTATTTCTGTCATGTAAAATTGGGCACAGAAACATCATTAAAGATGAAAAAACACTCTCAAGTCCTTTTAGCAAAACAAAATGATCCAGTTTTTGAGCAAGCGTGGTGTGATAAACTACTTGCAATCAAATGGCTACCTAGATGAGAATACCATTTTTCATTTTTGTTCTTGGAATATGTCATTCACTTATTAGTTCTTTAGTTTGAGAAAATTTGTCCAGGATATTATCATACAAAGACCCACACTCTGCGATTTCACTTATCTGATCAATTTCACTATCGTCATTACATATTAGAGTCCTGCTCTTTCTTTGCCTCATCTTCTGATTGATTCTTAACTGTAAAACATACGCCTGTCAATTTTCTTCTCTTTTCTGTTATCACTAGAAAATGAAAAATTCTAAATTCCCAACTGTGTTCAATGACAAGTGAAAGAAACGGTGTCTCTGGTCTTCTTTTATACTTTCTCAAGGGATAACAGCATTTTTTCGACAATGCAATAAGAGAACCAAAAGATGACAGTTTATTTCACATTTTACAGCTTTTAGACATCTTAAAGTTACATAATACTCTATTACTATATCTTGCACCATTCTAATCATTTCAAGTAAAATATTTATCTTAGTTTTGTGAGCACATATTTTTACAATAAATGTCAGAAAAGTAGAAGCATTTCTCATGCTTTTTAAGCATGTTCATCTTTGACTTGTCCTTTTCCTAGGTGACTAGTTGTGCTTGGGTCCCTGACAGCTGCCAGCTGTTCACTGGGAGCAAGTGTGGTGTCATCACAGCTTACTCAAACAGGTTCACAAGCGGCACGGTAGGTCCTGGGCACATCTGTGGGATTTTCATGTCAGTGAGGGGAAGAAACCCTTAGAGCAACTTACATTTTTTGTACTTGAATCTCTTCTTCACAGAAGAGAATGGTAATGTAAAAGGTAATGTAAAAGGTCAATATCTAACCCTTTATTTTAGGTTTATTAGGATCATAAAAGAATTTTTTAAATAACTGTATACAGTCAGAGACAGAAAGTATTTTGAGTTATACTCTGCTTTGTATGTAGGCTTTTTCGTGACATTTTGATGCTTCCCTGTGTTCTCAGTATCGACCTGAATGCTTAAAGGGTAACCCACAAGATTCTGTAAAATTTAGAAGTGCAGAACTCCTAACATTCCTAATACACTCTGAGTGAATTAAATGACAGAAAAATCCAAGTAGCCAGCCTCTATTCTACCACTTACTGGGGGAAATTTTTTTATCCATTTACTGAATCTTTTAAGATTTGTGAGTTAAATTATTAAAACAATCTAGTGAAGAAGACATTATGCTGTACTTCTCTTAATTTACTCTCATTTCTTTATTGAATCAGCTGTCTGTGGTGCCATTGAAGAGTATTGGCAAGTTTAGAGTGATAACTCAGTGATAACCATTCTGTTCTAGAACATTCTGTGTGCTTTTTTTTTTAAATTACCGTTTTCTCCATTATTTTATAAAACGTGTTCTACTGGGTGAAACCTGTTTTCCTAGCATAGGGTGACACTCGGTTCCTTACTTTTCTGAGCAAGTTTATTCAGTTTTAAACCCTTGTTAAGGTTCTTTGCCACCCTCCTTAGGGTATAAATGTGGCCATAATATTGTTTCTGACTCTTAGTCTAAGGAGTCATTAAAATGCTTGAAGCAGGAGTGATATGATCCAGTCAGCATTTTAAGACTATCTCTGTAGAGCCTGCTTAAAGGGCCATGAGCCTGGAGGGAGGGGTGCCAGTTAAAAGGTGCTGTGGTGATGCTGGCAGCTATACTGAGGACTCCGCAGCAGGAGGTGGGCTCCTGCAGGTTATTGCAGAACAGTGGGGGGTGTGCTCTAAGACTGACACACGGGGTAGAAAGAGCCAGAAGTGGGCCCAACCAGGTGTCAGGGAGCCTGAAAATTTACACTTGAGCTGGATCCTGAAGGATCATTTTCCTGAGTGGAGGAAAGAGGAAAGAGTACACTAACCACCTGGAATTAAAGGCGTGGTAGTTTGGGAGTGGCAGATACTTTGTATGTAGTTCAGAGCAGAACGTGCTGGGAGGAGCGGCAGGAACAGTAGAGAGAGGCGAGAGTCTTACACACAGGCCACAATGAGAAGAGTGCTGGGGGGTCTAAGCAGAGGGGCGCCTTCACTTTTGGAATGTCTCATTTTCTTTTTACTCCCCAAGGCCTAAATCAGATGTCAATTTTATTACGTCTCTGATATTTACTGCTGCCTTGCCTTCCCACGTCTGAGCTCACCTTTCTGTCTCCTTTTTCCTACACGTACATTCTAATCTCTGCCGCAGAGGGGTCCTCTGCTTGTGTGCGCAGATCATTTGTTCCTTGTCGTCCAAAAACTGTCTTCCATCTTTTGTTTATTTCCTCTTTTTCCAACACTTTGAACAGCCTTGTTCTTAGTTTTCCTTACTTCCATTCTCCCTACAATTTAAATTTTTAATTGTACACTAACACAGTATGCAGTATTGGTTTAAAAAAAAAAAGTATTAAGTTGCCGATATAGGAGTAATTGTACATAGCATAGCTCTGAAGCAGCAGATCAAAGGTGTAGCTGTTATCATTTGAATACAGCAATACATGTGCTTCTTTTAGTTTGAAGTTATTGTAAGCTTGTGAAGTCTTATGTTGCATACCTTTCCTCAGTTCTACCCTTTCCTGAAAGTTGATTTTTCAGCTTATATATAAGGGTTTTCTTTTTCTCCTAATAGGTAATCAAGTCATGAGATAAACAGTTACTATTTAAACCATGTCCAAAAGTGTATCTTAGCTGTATGATTTTATCATTGGTTGATCTAAGGGAAGGTTACCTGGGATTTTGTGGGTATTGTTGCTTTTTCTTGGGCACCATTTCATCATTTTGGGGTCCCTGAAGTTGCAGATGTGACCCTGTGCCTGAGAGGTTGGCAGGAAGCACCTCATGTTCACTAGTTTCCGTTGCCCAAACCCACAGAATGCCATGGTTCTAAAAGTATTTATGTTCTTGTTTGTGTTGCCCTTGACACAGCAAAAGACAGGCTCACAAGTGCCATGTAAGCTATAACCAAGATAACTGTTGCTTGAAAATAGTTTCAAGGGAAGCTTATAAAATACTTTCCTAAGCTAGTGAGGCATATCTAATTTTGAGCATTGTTTCTGTTGGATCTCCTAAGATAGTCTGTTAAAATGCATTCTACATACCTAATGATGAATACATTGATTGGTTATAGGGAACTGTTATCTATAAGCCCTTTATATATTAGAGAAGAATGTCTTCAAAGGTGATAACTGATCCTAAAATAACTGATCTTGAGTTGTTTTTCACTTATTAATGTGCCCACGTCATCTTTATATAAGTGAACACCTGTATTTCTAGTCTCTAAATTGATGGCAGGGAGAATAAATATACAGTTTATCCAAGGTAGTATCAAACCATTCAAGAACATTTTATGAAGAAGTAGGCCAGCAGAAGATTTCTGTTCTACCCATGGAAATTATTTTCTGATCCCTCAGGGAATCATCTAGTAACACTGACTCTTAGAATCATTTTAAAGTGCAAAATCTAAAATTTCAACAACCACTGTAGGGTACCTATTTTCTGTTTACCCCATAAATATTATTCATAGTCATGAAGTAAAAAAAATACACATACATATATATATATAGCTTTTAACAAGCAAGGAGGGAGCTCTAGCCTTGAGTTAGATATTCTTGGATTATCTGTCAGTCCTAGAATATTGACACTGACCTTGAGACCGCCTCTTATAAGAGGAGTAGAAAACAGTAACAAGGGACAGAGCAAAATGCAGGGGGTGGGGGGGGGGTGTGGCCAAGGAGGTTCTTGTCCAAAAGGCTGGTCCCTGAGAGTGAGGATGAGTCAGATGGGACCAACTCTTGCCTGGATATACAGCCTAGATTGGAATTTCCTGGACTGTCCAGGATCCTTGAGACTCAGCTTTGGATAAGGCATCCCTAGACTGGCATGGTGATCCGGGTCATCCAGGAGAAACGAGGAAGGTGCTTGCATTCTATTCCACTAATAGAGGAATCCCTACAAATAATTTTCTAATGTAGTAACAAATATACAAAACCAAGCACACAAATTTACAGGTAAAAAATGAATATGTGAAAAAGTTAAGCTTATTAATAGTTATAATAAGAGAAATGCAATTAAAAGCAACCTTGATTGCCATTTAAAACTTGGGAAATTTTCAGATTTAGAATGACTGCTGAGACACAAATGCAAGCAGAGAAGGAAAGGGCTCAAGCCTTTCTGGATAGTCAGTTCTTCAGCCCCAGGGACCCTGAAGCATGGTCTGCAAGGGTGCTGGCACATCCCCGTGGCCCCACAGACTCCTGGCCCTGTGGGGAGGGTCCCAGAGGCGGACCAGAGGGGGCCCAGCCCCAGGACTCGCGCCCTTGTTCAGAGCCGTCTTGTCACTGTGCTTGTGTTCAGCTGCAGGCCATGTGCCCTAGCTAGACAGAAACCACTGCCACACAGCTCAGGCCAGTGGCTCCAAGGAAGACTGGTGTTGCCTGGTCATTTGAGCCTTTTAAGTAATAAAATACGTATTTTTATGTGACTAAGACACTGGACCATGGAGCACTTAAAATACATGAGCTGCAGCTAATGAAGTCAACACAGGTATGTTTTATTTGATCACAATGGCGATCAAAAAAGGCAAAATAGATCGGATGCCTAAAGAACAATAAATACCATATTTATAAAGTTTATCGAAATGAAAACCAATACGTTGTTTATTGTTATAGTAGCATATAGTAGAACATAAATTCTAAATACACAGGAAACAAATGCAAAGTTCAGGATAATAATAACTTCTGAGAAGGGAGAGGAAATAGGATGTAAAACAGTACACACACTATGTAATAGTTCATGTTTTCTATATTTAAAAAATAGGCTGACATTATAAAATGTTAGGGTTAGTTTAACTGAGTGGTCAGTATGCAGATTTTCATTGTATTTATACTTTCTACTTTCCTGTTTTCTTTGAAATATTGAAATACTTTATGACAATACAAACCTAGTATATAACAAAAATTATGCCCTATGACAATATAAACCTAGTATATAACAAAAAGTATACCCTGTATAATATATACATAATATATGTATGTATCTGGTATCTGTGAACCATGTGGACCTTGGAACACCAGGTTGCAAGCTTTGATTTTGAAAATCAATCCACAACTATTGATGAGTAATACATTGCCATTGGTAGCATCAAGAGTCAGTGCAAAGCCTTTGCAAGTACTGTAAAATTTGTATCAATACTGTAAAATTTGTACTATATCTGCACTGTAAAATTTGTATCAATACTGTAAATTTATTAATATTCATTGATCCACTACAAGGATTCTGGAAATTTATTCTAAAGAAGTGATATAGAGGAGGAACAAAACTTATGTACATAAATTTAAGAATTATGAAATAAATAAAATAAAATTTACTTATGGCATCTAAAATTTTGAAAACATTTGAAACTATTTTAAATATCTGTCAATAAAGGATGTTCAAGTAAATTATGGTATACTAACTATATAGAATATCATAACACTTAAAAATCATTTTGAATACACTGTCAAAAATGAGAAATGCTTATGGGAGAATGTATAAAATATGAAATAGAGAACTATTTATATGGAGATAATCACAACTATTAAAGTACAAGTATATTTGGCCAGACTAGAAAAGAATAGTCAAAAATGAAAAACTTATCAGTTGATGAGATTATGGTCAATTAAAACTTTTTTTAATGTTTAGTTCTACTCTTCAGAAAAAGTTGAACTAGGTTGAAAAAATTTGTTTGAGAAGGATGTTTGAGTCACTTAGGTTGTTTTGTTTTTGAGATAACAGTACTAGAATACCTTTTGTCATGGCTTTTATCTTATACTTATTTTTTAAATTTTAGCCTTCAGATATAGAAATGGAGTCTCAGATACATCTGTATGGGCACACAGAAGAGATAACCAGTTTATTTGTCTGCAAACCATATAGTATAATGATAAGTGTGAGCAGAGATGGAACCTGCATCATATGGGATTTAAACAGGTACAGAAGATTTCCAACTCTAAAATAGCTCTTTTTAATGTTTCAGTTCTTACTGTGAGAAACAGATGCACTAAAATAATATCTTTACATTATAATAACTTTAAGCATGAAATACAGACTTTACCTTTGTAATCTTACTGAATTAATAGATCAGTTAGGAATAGAGTCAGGAATCCCTTATAAATAGTAGGTACATATACTAACCAAAACAATTGTATAAGTAAAAGAATGTAATTATATTTAATGTTCACATGCAGATTTTCGCGTCTTTGGTCTTTCAGGTTATGCTACGTGCAAAGTCTAGCGGGACACAAAAGCCCAGTCACGGCCGTCTCTGCCAGTGAGACCACAGGTGACATTGCCACAGTGTGCGCCTCAGGTGAGTCGGCCCCAAGCCCAAAGCACGGAGCGGCTGTGCTAACGTGTGCTCAGCCAGCTGGTCACATCATAGGTGAACTGTCACGCTACGGCTCTCTGGTCCCTGCCAGACCTGAGTACTTAGGGAATAGCATGTGTGTGGTATTCAGTTCAGTTCACTTGCTCAGTCATGTCCGACTCTTGCGACCTCATGGACTGCAGCACGCCAGGCTTCCCTGTCCATCACCAACTCCCGGAACTTACTCAGACTTGTGTCCATCGAGTCGGTGATGCCACCCAGCCATCTCATCCTCCGTCGTATGTGTATGAAAATACAATGAAGTCGAAGACTGAGTCCATCAGTTGAGGCATGTGCTGTGCTTAGTTGCTCAGTCTTGTCCTACTCTTTGCGACCCCATGGACTGTAGGCTGCCAGGCTTCTCTATGGGGATTCTCCAGGTGAGAATACTGGAGTGGGTTGCCATGCCCTCCTCCAGGGCATCAGCAGAGGGTCAGCTTTGTACTACATGTGTCTTCTAGTTCCTGCAGGACAGTAGTACAGAATAACAATGGAGGTGTAATGTGCCCCAAATTTACATGAGAAAGATGGTTCTCCTAATCAAATGTCTGGCTTTTAGTTTTATTTTCATGTATACATATTAAAATATTTGATGCATCCAGTAGGTAAGAACAGTTGGCAAGCTTATAAGTTTTCTGTTTGCATTTCCATTAATTGAAAGGATTCTTCAAAAAACTGTTTCTTTCTGTCCAAGGTATCTTTGACACATCTACAGTGGGTGGTCTCTTATCCTTTGCTTGCGTTTTTTATATTGTTTTTTCCTGACACCAAATGTGTGGTCTTTCCAGACACTAAACTGTTCTCCGGTTCTGTGACCCCAAATGGGTGTCCAACAATGCAATTCAATTCTGACACTAACTAGTTGAAGTTGGCAAACTTGGGAGTCTCAAGGCCCCCACCAGTTTCGATGATTCTCTCAGACAACTCACAAAACTCAATAAAACACTGTACTTATTACTGTAGTTCATTACAAAGTGAACAGCCACAAGAAAAGGTCCAGAGGTCTGTTCCTGTGGAGTCAAGGCACCACCCTCCTGGCCCATGAATGTGCTCATCAGTCTTCTCCCCTGTTGTTCAGGGGTTTTTCTGAGGTTCCATTATGTAGGCCTGGTATATTCAGTCACTGGCCATTAGGAACTGACCTCCGCCTCTAGCTCCTCTCCCCTCCCCAGAGGTGGGAGGTGCTATAAGGGCAGTTTCCCTGCTGGCCAGCTCCCCGCTGAAGCTGTCTAGGACCTCCCCAGGAGTCATCTCCCTAACATAGAAAAGACAGTAAATTAACAAGAGTTTAGGAGCTCTATGCCAGGGTCGTGGGTCAAAGTTCCTATATATGTGTGTGTATATATATATATATAATTTTTTTTTTTTTTACTATATCACAGATATCTCTTGGAATTTTGTCAATTTTACAAAACACTCATCATTCTTATATTCAAGAAAAGTAATGTCTCCAGTCATGCTTCAAGATTTCAGATGTGAAGTATTAATATTTGCCAGGCTTTAGCCCCCAGTCATAAAGTAATGAATGTCATGAACACATTCTTATTCCCCAGTCAGCATAACTAAAGGAAAAGACCTTAAATAGTTGACTTTGGTAACACAAGTGTGGACAGATGATTGATGACTTTGCTAACTGTTCTTCCTTGATTTGTACATTAGGGGCTTTCAGTGGGTCACACACAACAAGAGGGAACCTAGGGGGGAATACAGTGATTACTTATCTAGAGCTCTCTACTTTCTTGTTTTGGCAACATTTGGAAATTGGAACTGATCCTGAGGGAGCTGCTTTCCTGCTGCCAGTAGTGATTTATATCTGTGAAATTATATCAGCTAGTCATATGGGAACAAGAAACCAAATTACTTTGCTTATATTTACCAACTCACTAGTAGGGTATTCAAGTGTCCGTAGGCAGTACGCACAGTATGATAGAGTAATGGGTAGAACTTTCTTCCCACTTTGAACAAAAAGGCCTTCTCAACTTGTTTGAGGCCTCTCAATACATATACAAGAGGAGTCATAAAGAGCATTTGGGCGAGAGCATGATAAAAGTAATGACTTTTTAAAAGAGGACAAATTTATGTTTAGTGACCTGGACTACATTTCATTCTCCTATTCTTATACTCTAGGAAGGGAAGAAAGTTAACCATACTTTAAAAAAAAAGAGAAAAGAAAGTTAACCAGATTTAACCTATCAAAAAATCTTGACTCTTTAGTGAGAACCATCCAAGTAACTTTAAAATTAAAATTGAAGATACATATATATGTATGTGTATGTATATAATATACAATATGTATATGTGTGTGTATACACATATATAGTCTCAAAATTTTCTGTATTGAGGCTAAAGACACACTGGCAAACTCATTCTTTCCTTATCCTGATTTCCCAGGGCTTATTATGGGATGTGGTTTTTATAGTGATAAGATATAAAATTTATTAAACTATGTAAATATTATAGTAGATGGTTTCTGTACTTTTAAAAATCATTCTGCCACTATATCAAAAATACATGCATTTCAACTAGAGTTCATAGCCTTTTCCTGTTGCCAGTGGTACTATAAAGTTAATATAATATTCTAAAATTCAGAGTAGCGGGTAGTTCTCCTACCCCCTCAGTTACTTGACTGAGCATAACATTTTCAAGATTCATCCATGTTGTTGCATATGTCAGAACTTCATTACTTTTTTTTTCATTTATTTTTATTAGTTGGAGGCTAATTACTTTACAATATGGTAGTGGTTTTTGCCATACACTGACAAGAATCAGCCATGGATTTACATGTGTTCCCCATCCGGATCACCCCTCCCACCTCCCTCCCCAGAACTTTATTACTTTTCATGGCTGAATAAAAATGAGTTCCATTGTTTAGATATGCTACATTTTGTTTATCCATTCACCTCTTGATGAACATCTGGCTGTTCCCACCTTTTGGCTGTTGTGAATCATACTGCAACACACTGGGCATTTTGGTCTGTGGTATTTGATGGTCTTTAGCATTTCTATAGATGAAGAAGTATTTCTAATACTTACTTCTTTGCTATAAAATATGAAATCTTTTCACTGCCTTAATAAAGGAGAGAAATAAATTCTCTACTTTTATGTTAGTCCTAATGGAGAGATAAAGTGTGGTAACACATACTATGTCATCCCAACTTTATCATGCCTCTTAACCTTTCTGTTTATCAGAATGAGAACATTTCTCCAGAAAGGCTGGACACATCACCATAAGGCCCCAAACCACCAGCCCCAGTTTATTGAGGATGGCTAGCAATTACTGCCTCCTCCATCAATCACCTGGAAAACTACAAAAAATTTGATTACTCCTGGTCTTTGAAAAGAAAAAATTCATTTAATAAGACATTGATTTATAAGATTCACTCTTGGACATTCTGAAGAATTAGCTTTCTTTTTAAGAATTAGTTTTTAACTCAACTTTTACTATAAGTTATTTTTTCTTCAGAAGTCCCATAACTCACTTCTTAAAGATACTGTAGTTTCACAGAATATTTTTTTCTCTTCTTGAAGGTGGTTTAGCTTTCTAGGTACTTTCAGAATTAGATTTAGCAGTTTGTATGCTAAGAAATTATGACTACAAAGAAATTCATGGTTAATTTACATTGTTGCTCTACCTTGTAGGTTAATTTTTTAATTTTATTTTTTCACTAGCCATCATCTCTAGATAAATAGGCCAACTCTGTGTGCCTTATGTAGTAATTTCACTTACACACTCTCCAGTCATGAGTTGCCTATGAACTTCATCAAACAGATAAGTGAGGCACTCAGGGATTCCCCTCTGGGGCCCAATGTGGGGGGCTCTGCAGCACCCACACCCTGGTGACCTGTGGGGTTTTGTGGTGTTTTAGCTGGTGGAGGCAGTGACCTCAGACTCTGGACAGTGAATGGGGACCTCGTTGGACACGTCCACTGCAGAGAGATCATTTGTTCTGTGGCTTTCTCTAACCAGCCTGAGGGAGTATCTATCAATGTGATTGCTGGGGGATTAGAAAATGGAATTGTAAGGTAAGAGGAGTTTGATTTCTTTGTGACCTTTTGCTCATAAGGACATAGCAGTTTCAAAAAATATTTTTTACTATCTAAACATAATAATATTTAAAATTTAGAGATTTAAAATCACCTTAGGATATAGGTTCTTCTGGTGTTTCTGTTTTATTTCTAAATAGTAATTTGTACATTTTTGAAATTTTATATTGTTTAACTATAAAAAGTTCGGTTCAGTTCAGTTGCTCAGTCGTGTCCAACTCTGCAGCCCATGGACTACAGCACACCAGGCTTCCCTGTCCATCACCAACTCCTGGAGCTTACTCAGACTCATGTCCATTGAGTTGGTGATGCCATCCAACCATCTCATGCTCTGTCATCCCCTTCTCCTCCCCGCTTCAATCTTTCCCAGCATCGGGGTCTTTTCCAAAGTGTCAGTTCTTTGCATCAGGTGGCCAAAGTATTGGAGCTTCAGCTTCAGCATCCGTCCTTCCAATGACTATTCAGGACTGATCTCCTTTACGACTGACTGGTTTGATCTCCTTGCAGTCCAAGGGACTCTCAAGAGTCTTCTCCAATGTCACAGTTCAAAAGCATCAGTTCTTCAGCACTCAGCTTTCTTTATGGTCCAACTCTGATACCCATATGTGACTACTGGAAAAACCATAGCTTTGACAAGATGGACCTTTGTTGGCAAAGTAACGTCTGTGCTTTTTGCTTTTTAATGTGCTGTCTAGATTTGTCATAGCTTTTCTTCCAAGGAGCAAGCATCTTTCAATTTCATGGCTACAGTCACCATCTGCAGTGATTTTGGAGCCCAAGAAAATAAAGTCTGTCACTGTTCCATTGTTTCCTCATCTGTTTGCCATGAAGTGATGGGACTGAATGCCATGATCTTCATTTTTTAATTGTTGAGATTAACAATATGAAATACACAAAGTATTCTTAATCCCATACCCACCTGATCAAACTACCCAGAATTAACCACGTTAATCATTTATTGTGTTTCCTTACCAGGTAGTTTTTAACAAATAAACATGTTGGTTAACTTTTTAGTAAAGGAAACTTGAGTTTGTGTAATTAGATGATGACTTTTTTCCTTCCTCTAGGTTATGGAGTACTTGGGACTTAAAGCCTGTGCGGGAAATTACGTTTCCTAAATCAAATAAGCCTATTGTAAGGTAAACCCTCCCCCACCCCTCCCTGCTTCATACTATACTCTGTGACTGTTTCTGTTGGAGATATAGTATAGCACACAGAAGTAACGAGGAACCTAAGGAGGATCATTAAAAACAACTGGCTGTTTATCGAACACCAGGATGTCCGGGACCCCATGGCAGAAGGAGGCAAGGCATTTGTGTTCATGAAGCTTAAAATCTGGGTCAGGAGCTCAGAGCCTCACAGAAGGGTGTGCTGGGATCGTGCCTGGGAAGGCCTCTTGAAATGTGAAAGTTATATATTTTTCCCTTTCATTATTGAAAATACCATAATGGTGACTGATAGCTACAGGAGTGTGCTAGACAAGACTGATAAACAACCTATTACCCTCTGCTCCATTAACAAATATGACTTTAAAAACTCAATTGGAGTAAGTGATTCAAATTCTACTGCATTAAAATAAATTTATTTTTAATCCACTAAATGTAAAATGTAATATAATAAAATTATATATTAATAACACATTTTTTATCTTTTCCTCTTTCAGGGAAATAAAATACCTCCATAAAATAATCCTCATTTATTTCTATATAGAGAAAATGTAGTACTGTTATATTTTTTTGAAGTTTCCTATACCCATGTGTTTATTGTTTAAGTAATAACACTAAATAGGAAAGGAAAAGAAAACATGCAAAGAGGGATCAGAGTGTGCCAATATATTTTTTTTATTATTCTTTACTAACCTTTTATTGGATATGTGGCTTTATATTTTCTCCTAGAGTGTGCCAATCTTTTGATTTTGGTTTTAGTCTGTATCACCTGGTTAGAATGAGCATCACAAACTTGGCAGCAGAACCATTAAACTATATTAGTACAGTCAAAACCACTTGTAGGTGGTTGTTTTATCTGTCTCTCTGCTCCAGTAAAGACTCTTAACTTCTTACACCAATTTCCACATGATCACCAGCACGCTGATACAATTTTCAGAGACACAGCGTAGAAACGGGACTGTCTTTCTTTTACCAGCCTTACCTTTTCCTGTGACGGCCACCATTTGTACACAGCGAACAGCGACGGGACTGTGATCGCCTGGTGCCGGAAGGACCAGCAGCGCCTGAAACACCCAATGTTCTATTCCTTCCTCAGCAGCTACGCAGCCGGGTGAGTGAGGGGAGCTGCGCTCTCCACAGCACTTTAACTCCAGGCTGCATTTATGGACTTCGCCAGTTTCAGGAGCTCAAACCGGAAGACGCGGGTGACCAAACAAATCCAAGCAATGATACAGTCTGTCCATCTGCACAAAATTCTGCTGCCTCACAAGGTCCTGAGAGGAAAGTTTTGTTCTAATTTAGTGATGATCTGGAGAGTTGTATCAAGGTTGAAGTCTGGCACAGTAAATTAAAATCATATCCTTGAAGTTTTTTTTTCCATAGAGGAGTCTAAACAAAAACTTATCTCTATTTCTGTTTTCTATTATTTTCTATTATTCCCCCCCAAAAAACCTAGTAGAATTTAAATTGGTTAGCTAATTGTTTACATAAAATTTGCTCTAATAGATTATACTTTTAAAGTTTTCTGCCAAAATAACACACACACCCGCCCCTCCCCCAAAAAAAGGAAGGATAAGGAGAGAGAATTCAGGACTTGATTATTGCTTTCTTTGAGCAGTAAGGAGTTCAGTAGGTGCCTCTGCACCAAACATTTTTTGGAATATCTGAATATTTGAATCTCAGTGTTAGGCAGTTTTTGCCTATTGCCTTCTTAGCTCAAAGTAGAACCAGAATTTGTTTGACAACACAGGTATCTTTGATTTTCAGACACATTCTGTTTCTTCATAAAAATCGTACTTAAAATCCGCAACACTAGATAATGAATATTCTTAGTTGAGGCACTAAGATTTAATAAACAAAATGGTAATTCTTTTAATATCTGGCATTTACAGAGCATTGAATGCTTAACAATTTGCAACTGAAAGCCTCCACTACAAAAGAAGTTTGCACAGGTATAGCAATGCAATCCAGATAAGGCTTTTAATCTAATATGCTGAAGAGTTTTCTTCCCCAAAACAGAATTACAAAGAAAAGGAGATAGCTTCCTTTGTTTTAAATAGGAGGCAGAATCATTCTTTTAGAAAGCAGTTCCCACCGTTTCTGTTAACCTATTCTAGGAACCGTAGAAATATCTGTGTACTCCACAGCAAACTTACACACGATAAAGACAGAATTCCTAAAAACCCTGAAATAGCCTATTTCTATCATGATAGTACTTGGGGTGCTGCTTTATTGGCTTTGAAAACTGTAAAATAAGCTCAGTAATGTTACCATGAGATAAAAAATTATATTCCCGCCTAAGAATAACTTGCGTGTTTGTTATGGAAATTTAATTCATATAGTGTTTACAGAAGTACTTTTGTAACTTCCAGACTTTCTAAAACATTCTGCTTAAAAACTGTATAATATACAATTCCAAAGTCTCTGCTGTCAAGATAAACACAAGAGGAAGCAAGTGGCCATGTATGCTTATAACCTTCAGTGAACGCTCCACGGCTACATTCAGATCATGGTTTGCACAGACCAGCTGTTAATTCTGAGGTCCAATTAGGTGCAGAGATGAAATTATTCCTATTCACGTTGAAGTGATTTGCTTTGTTTAAAAAAAAAATGCAGCTATTGTCTAGCGTTCATTTTTCTACTGAGAACTTTAAATTAGTTCCTTATTAGAACAAGTTGCTACTCAGTCTTTTTTTTTTTTTTTAAGCTGAATTTCATCATTTATCTGAAGAGAAAATATGCAAAATAACTGGTCTTGTTAAGAGTGCAATATTATATTTTTATGTAAAAATTAAAAAATTGGGATTATTTATTCAGCATGAACTTAATATGTATATGTTTGAAACACTTCATAATGTGCATGTTGTAGCAAATATTTCTGTAAATTATCACAAGCTGTTACCTTTGTATACACTGCCACTTCAAATTGGGAATAAATTTCATAAAAATAGATTTAAGGACTTGTTCTTAATACAATTTAAATATTATAACCACGTCTCAAATTGATGGTTTTTTTTGGTTACCCATATAGTTTCTCTTTAGCCGCCCTATAAATTTATGTCACTGGAAAGGATAACTTTCATTTCTGAATTGTGGTCTTTGTGAGAAATTGTATGTTTTAACCTTTAAATGGAGTTTAGAGAGAAGTCCTAAGGTAAACCACTCATTTTTTTAAAAAAAGAGTAACTGCCCCCCCCCCCCACCGCCAATAGCACATCTGTATTGGGCCCCGACTGTGTAGCCGGGGCCACACGAGGTGGTGAGGCACGGTGGTTCCCTGCACTCCTAGAGAACATGCTGTCAGTAACCAATGTGAGTTGTTACAAAACATGGTCAGTGCTGTGAAGGAGCAGACGGTCCTCTGAGAAAATAGAACTGAAGAACTCAGTCTAGATCAAGGGGATCCAGAAGAGTCAAATTGTTGTTGACAATGAATGGATGAAGAGAACTCTGACAGGTGAAGATGAATTCAGATGTGCTCCACGCCGTCCATCTGCCAAGGACTGAGGACCATCAGCGAGCAGATGTCCAGTGACGGAAACGCCTCGGCTTCTCTGGAGGGCCCTACAGAACAGTGGGTGAGTTCAACCGCCAGCGCTCCAGGAACACAGAATCACTCTTTTTTTCTGCTTTGTACCTGCCGAGTCTGAAGGATTCTGGAGCCAAGAGCACACCTGCTTCTCAATGTCTGCTCCTAAAAGAACTCGGGAGCAGCATGTGTCCATGTGATCTGGCCCAGCCAGACGCCCTCGCTTCACCTGCAAGCCTGAGGTGGACTCCTGCGCTCCGCCGCGCACAGTGCAAGCCCACATGTAGGTGAGGGGAGGGAGGGGCAGGGGGAAGCTCTTCCCAGCCCCTCAGGTCTGTTCCTCGCCAGTCTGGATGACCTGTTAATGTCTTGAGTCAAAGACAGAAGAGCTGCAGGGGGTTCCCGCTCCAGAGGGTGCCACAGGGCGATCCTGAGCCCACCCCCATCCACAGACACCCTGACTCTCCAACTCCACACAGAACAGTTCCCTCTGAAAGAACCCCAAGAGCTTTCAAAGCAACTCTTGAGAAGCTGGTGAGCAAAACTCATCAGGACGGGTAGGAGAGGCTGAGACACGCTCTCACTACAAACCCCACTCCCAGCCCAGCAGCGCACGGTCAGGGCTGGGGACCAACAGCTCCCAGATGCTCCCTGAGGAGGGGAGGATTTGAACCCCATATCAGCATCCCAGCTTTTAAGACCTGTACCTGAGAGATGCACGCCCCCCCCACCCCCACCCCCGTCAAAACATCTAGCTTTGAAAGCCAGTGGGCCTAGTCCACAAGACCCATGAGCCTACAGCATCTGGGAAACAGGTCTCTGGGGGCTCTCCCGGACCCACCAGGCTAGCACCCCAGGGCCTGGCACGGAGGCCTAAGACTGAAAGGTTCCAGTCCTCTGGCTAAGAGGCCTGTTGCGGATCTCAAAAGCTTCAGCCTGAGGGGCAGGCATTTAACACACTTCTGGAGGCCACTGAAATACTCCCTAAAGACAGCCGAGACTGGCAGGCACCAACTTTGTGCCCAGCCTCTCCTTTCCCAGGTTTTCCCAGGAAGGCACAGGTCTGGGGCCCCAGATTTTGTGGCTGCCTCCCAGAGGGATGCCCCTTCAATCCCCTGGCTCTGGTAGCCAACCAGGCTTACCTTCCCAGGCCCCACAGGACTGTAACAAACAGAGAAACGGTTCTTAACCAGCCACCAGCCAGGGAACAGTGCGGAAGCAGCAGACAAGCTCCCGTCTTTCCAGGAAAGAGGCCTGTGAGCTCGTCTTCACAGCTCTGGGGCAGGAGAGGGGATGCTGCTTCAGCACACATCCCAAGGTCACTGCAGGCAGCGGGGAGGCCAGTGGGTATCACATTCATGCCGGCCCTCTGTCCTGCCCAGGTCTGCAGCGTCTCAGAGAAAGGCACTTTTGACGTCTCTAGCATTGCCACCAGAGGCCACATCCCTTGAAAGCCTGGCTCTAGTGGCCAGCAGGGCTTGTGTTCACAGGTTCGATGGGACAGTAGCAAAGACGCACTTCTTAACTATATCCTAGGGCTTCCTTCGCCTCTCCCAGTCTTCCCCAGAAAGAAGTCTACTTCTGTGCTTTAAAAGCCGCTGCCTGAGGGTCCAGCCTCCAATCAGCCTTTAGAAAAACAAAAACCTTTAGTCTCAAAGGCTTTCACTGACTTCCATGGAGCAAACTCAAGCAGTCACTGCTGAGATCAGTAACTTGCAGGACTCCGTGCCTCCTTAAGGGAAATCCACAATTGGATGCAGCCTTTTTGAGCTGTTCTAAGAAGCTGAGGCCTCCCACCTGCTCGAGGACAGTAACTACCTGCTGACTACAAGCACGTAGACTTGACCAGCTAGAACCAGAAGGCAAGACTCTGGAAGCATCACCCTGTTACTGCACCACCAACCAATCGAAAGGAGAAGGTCCGTGAGCTGCTCACACACCCTACAACCCGCTCCGCTAGCACCGTCTTTAAAAGCCCCGGCCTGAAAGCCACTGGGGAGTCCAGGTCTTCTGATCACCAGCTGCCCATCCTTGCTTGATCCCGCAACAGATCCTCCTCTGCTCCAAACTCTGATGTTTCGGTTTGTCTGGTCTCGCTGTGCATCAGGCACACAGCCTAGGGTTTGGCGACAGTTTCTGACAAGCCAGCCAGGAGCCTGTCCCTGCGGCAGGTGGGGCTCGGCTGGGGCAGCCCCTCCCTCGCGCCCCCTGGAGCGGCCAGGACTCCTGTGACCCGCGGGAACTTGGAGAAGTATTCTGACTTACCGTCAGCCCTCGGTCCATTTTGGGGTAAGTTGCTCCAGCTTGCAGGGCTGGGGGTTATCCCCCCGCTTCATGCCCTTTCAGGAAACAAGCCTGTCTGGGAGCAGCACCGTCTGACTGTCAGGTGTCTATTTAGGAGGGGGAATGGAATAGTTAGGCGGTACTGGTCTGATCTTTTGTCTGAGCAACTGTGTTTTATTTGTGTGCATGTGTAAAGAGTACTCGTATTTTTGACAAAATGGGAAATACCAACTTCACCCCTGTCTTCCTGAGTCCCGGAGGCTGATCAGGACACCTGATCACTAAAGGCTTCAGGGAAATAATCTGTGTCTCTCTTCCTGGTTTTGACTTCTGTTAGAGAGTCCTGGCTCTGACAGCCCAAAGGGCCCCTGGTTTTGATTTCTGTTAAGAGGGTCCTGGTAACTTGAATTATTTGTAGAGGATTGGTAGACCTGAGTATATACTTTTGTCAATCGGAAGAACTTACTGAGAAGAACAACTCTCCAGAGAAGGAAATTTTCAGTGGTCTAAGAACAGCAGAATCTGTGTCTCCACCAAACCTTAGTCTAGACCTCTGTGTAATCAGAGGCTGATCCTCAACTGAGACCAAGGATATGGGCAACCAGATATCAGTCCCCTTGGCCAGCCCATCAGGGTGCATTCTGAATCACTGGAAACTATGGCTCCACCTCAGTGATGAAAAAGTAACTTCTTTTGTAATACTGTCTGGCCACAATACCAACTAAGTAACCGGGAGGAACGGCCAGAGAACGACGGCTCATTAAGTCATAGCACCATGCTCCAACTAGGCTTGTTCTGTGAGAGAAGGGAAGTGACGTGAGATTCCCTATGTGCAATGCTTCTGGCCTCTAACCAGAGCAGGGACTCCAGGAAAAGTGCAGACTTGGGCCTGCTCAGCTGTCTAACTCAAGGAGGAAGACCTCACTCTCTGTAGAAAGGACCCCCTGAAGGCCCCTTATATTTCCCTTTGCCCCGAGTGCTCCAAATACTCACCACAAACTTCAGAAGATGACAGCAGGGCCTAACACACCCATCGGAGGTCCCAAATGGTTGAGGTGGCCTTTAAAAGGTTTTCAATAACCAAGATGTAGCAGAAGAGGAAAAAGATGAAGCAGCAAGCTGCCTTGTCTGTGGCAGTGCTACACAGCACCTCAGGGAACCCAGGAGGAAAGAATAAGAACGCTTCACAGGTCAGCACCCCTGCCACCAACGTGGGGTGTGGGACATGCAGGCCACCAGCAAAGCTGGCTCCTGGTCAGTGCACTTGCTGCAAGAAAGAGGGAGGACCTGAGCTAAACCTGCTTCCTTCCAGCTCCCGTTAGGTAAAGCAGCAGACTGGGGGCTCCCCAACTGGTCCATCGAAACACCCCATCTTCCCTGGGGAGCCCTAGTTACCCTAGAAGCTGGGGACAAACCAGTTGTGTTTGTCTTGTTTGGCCACGCCACATGGCATGTGGGATCTTAGCCCCCTCCCACCCTCCCCCCGTCCAGGGACTAAACCCACATCGCCAGCATTGCGAGGCAGAGTCTTAACCACTGGACCACCAGGGACATCCCCAGTTGTGCTTCTGTTAGACAGCAAAGCCACATTCCCAGTGTTGACAACTCGAAGGGGTTCCCTCTCCAAGACATCAAAAGGGTCTCAGGAAGGGAAGATACAAGAAGTGTTGCCCTGAAAATTCCCCAGATGAGGCTCATTTGACAATCTAAAATGGTTTTACACACAGGCATACAAGCAACATCAGGGGCTAGGGGAGAGTTGACCGAGGCCAGGGTTTATACCCTGCTGAAAAGAGTCACAAAGATGTTCTCTGAGGGCAGGAGGACAATGCACCGATGAAATAAAAATTCACATTTTAAGGAAAGACAAGAAAAAATGAAACATAAAACTATTTCTCTGTAGGTTTGGGCCTCCTCTCCCCTCCCCACAGCACGCACGGTACATCTGCATTTAGTGCGACCCAGATCCTCCCCATGGCCGCCTCCTGGCACCAGCTGCATAACTTCTCCAGGAGATCTTCCAGCCGAGGGATCTAACCCAGGTCTCCTGCATTGGCAGGGGGATTCTTTTACCACCGGGGAATCCCAAACGTTTACTTAGGACCTTATAAATGTTACTAGCTATATTATAAGATTATTATTTCTTGCATTTCCAAATGTGTGACTAAGCCTCAGATAAAAATTAAGATGACTAGGCAACTTGAAACAGCTGACCAGATTTATAGTTCTATAAGAGCAGTGATTGTAATGGTTTAACTCTAGAAATGCTAAGAAGCAACCAGAAGGAACCATTTTCAGGCCCGTAACCGACTAGTTAGGACAGGTGGTCCAGAGGCTTTGGATTACTGTTAGGTGGCCTAGTCCTGTAATCACACAGTAAATGGCCTAGCAACGAAATCCTTGCCTGACCAGGGGTGGGCATTCCAAGCATAGGAAGACAAATGCTTCCCAAACCTTGGTCGAAATTAAGACCGAAAGGGAAGGGTCTGTACAACAGACAATGTTGCTTACCATCCAGTTCTCCTAGAATCAAGCCCCTACAGTCGCAGACCTATAATACATTTTGAAAGGAATTCAGGGTGAAGAGCAGGATGAGGCACTCCGTGCTCTGGAAAAACTGACAGAACTGGCCCTATGATAGTTAGATATTTTCAGGAGAAATTTTTAATGAAGCTGGATTCTTGCATCTTCCCAACTTGGAAAAGCACTAGATCCATTAACTAAGATGTCTGTTTGTCATGGCTGGGAGCAACCTTCTACTGAGATGAATGCTTGATTTCAGGTACTCATCACCAAACTCACATATATACTGACCTCCCCCACCCCCACCTCTTCAGAACAGTTCTCAGTGCTTTCTGAGAGACTGTCTCCTGGGCTACAGTCCTCAGTTTGGTTCACATAAAATTTTCCATTTTTTCTTAGATTGACTATTGATCATTTTTTTGCTGACATTTAAAAGAACAATGCATGAACAAAGCAAGAATTTCAACAAAGAAAAAGAAAATGTAAGAAACTACCAAACAGAAATCACAGAGCTGAAGAATATAATGACTGAACTGAAAAATACAGTAAAGGAGTTCAACAATAGATTCGATGAAGCACCAGAAAGGATCAGTAAGCTCTAAGACAGGGATGGCAGTGGAACTCATCCAATCAGAGCAGCTAAGAGGAAAAGGAATTTAAAAAAAGTGAAGAGAGCCTAAAGGACTTGTGGTAAAACATTAAGTAGATCAATATTTACATTATAGGGATCCCAGAAGGAGAAGAAAGAAAGGGGTAAAAGACTTATTTGGAGAAATGATGGCTGAAAACTTCCTAACCTGAGGAAGAAAACAGAAGTTCAGATCCAGAAAGCCCAGAGACTTCCAAATGAACCCAAGGGAACCCACACCAAGATACATTATAATTAAATTGTCAAATGTGAAAAAAGGGTTACAAGGCAATATTTAGAAAAGTGAGCAGGGAGGAAAGAAATTCATTAGCTTAACATTTGGAACTGTTGGAGGTTTTGAATTATCCATGTTACCCTTACTTTGCTGATTATTCTTCAACTATTTCCAGTGTGTCCAAAATTGAGGGCAAAATAGCCCCATTTATTTAGAAACTGTCTAATCCTTGAGCAACTCCTATTTTTTTTTTTTTTCAATATACCCATCAGGTCAACACTCCATATACTATGAAGCCAAAGCATTTCAAAATGTAACAGGCTTAAAAAATTGCCTGAGCAGTTGGAGTGGGGAGGGACGATGAGGGAGTAAAACAAAGAATGGCCATTTTAAATAACCATCCAAGACTGAGGTCACAGGGAAGCAGAGAGATTTTAGGTTCAGCATAAACTGGTATTTCAGAGTATCACACACAGAGCACCAACACGCATGGCATTTATCAGCTTCCCCCATCCCAGGTTATATTCAATTTTAAACTTCACAATTTAAAAAGCAGCTACATCTGTCGATACAAAATATATACACTTGACTGTTCGCTGAGTTGGAAAGGAGGTGCCACTAGTTCTGTTGTGTTACATGAGCTAAACAGAAAAATACATCCTGCCAATATGGGCATGCTGGGTTGTCCCTCAGCTATTTCAGAGAAACTAAATAATACAATGTGTCCTTTGAGGCCAAAAATGACTAGGAGATCACTTGAGTCTGGGCCACAGTATCCTTGCTCAAGTGCTGAGCTTGTTTTTTCTCTCATGAACAATGTTAATGAGAGATGAGTTTAGAAAAGAGTGTTTTGTGGCAAAATTTGGCTCATTCCCAAAGTAAATTAAACTGTTCTTATCAAAATTTCTGAAGGCTGATCACAAGAAGTCATTCTTTCATCCTCAGATATTAACTTTGTAAAAAAAAAAAAAAACTTTAAGTATTATTAGAATACCATTTCAAGCATTAAGAAAAAAGACTACTTTTTCTGAGATTTTTAGGGAAAAAACTAGAATTTTCATACTTGTTGATATAACCTAAATACAAATGGTTACTAAGCTAATTTCATCCTCATTTCAAGACTTTTGTTTTCTTCTTAGAGGATTGGCTAATTACCTGTGTGCTTTCTATAGATAATATTGTACACATAGTGTTTTATTACAACCAAGTAAAATCCACTCATGTGTACTCCTAGTTAGATAGGAGTTAGACATACTGGACACAAATATTTATAAGAAATTTTGAAGAAAAAGGAAACTTACAAGATTTGGACCAAGGCAGAAGGAAACCAGTGGAGAGAGCAATGGCACCCACTCCAGTGTTCTTGCCTGGAAAATCCCATGGACGGAGGAGCCTGGTGGGCTGCAGACCATGGGGTCGCACAGAGTCGGACACGACTGAAGTGATTTAGCAGCAGCAGCAGCAGCAGAAGGAAACCAGTGTTGCCCAGACTCTAAGGTATAAGAAAGCAGAAAGTGGAAGTGGTCAGTGAGTCAGGGCCAGAAGGTGAAAGTGAGGGAAGGAGGGGAAATTAAAAAGATAAACCAAGGACTTCTGCTCCCATTCACTTTGGGAAAACTGGGATCAGACTCACCCTGCCATCACAGACAGCTGGAAACTGGAGATCCTGTGTGAAACAAGGATTCTCAAACTGGAAAACACGCAGCACAGATCCATGATCCCTGAGGAAGAAGCTACAAACTAAGTGAATCCTGTCATTGCTTCAGCGTTCTGCCTGGGGGCACTTACAAGCCCCCGGTACAGAAGGGGCTCCTCCTAAAAGAACACAGAAGTCTTGAAATTAGGAGCAGAGATTAGAGTTTGGGGAAGCTGAGAAACTGGGATTTGTGGCACAGAGCTCATCAGAAGGTTGCTGCCCAGACAAAGAGAACCAGGCTCCCGATTGTGGAGCCCCTGGAGGCTCTGGCTGAATGCTGTCATGTGTGCAGAAGATTAAATGCCCTAGGTCTGAGCGAAGGACTCCCAGGGAGTAATGAGCTGAACAATTCCTAGAGCTCCCAGGGGAACTGAGTTCAAACCAATCAAAGGAAAAGACTTTGTTGGACATACATATACCCAGTCAATACCTCAGAAGAGTCATCACAGCAGGAAGGCCAAACTCGTCCTAGAACAGAGGCTGAAGTCCTTTAAAATAAGATTCCAAAGTGTCAAACTGATCCCTAAGGGACTTAACTGCCTGCCAGGACAAAGTCCCTATTAAGTCAACAAAATCTAGGCACACGGCAACATACATTAGCAATGTCTAGCATCCAATTTAAAAATTACTAGATAAGGCGAGAAATAAGAAAATGTGACCCTAAACTGGAGAAAACTCATTTGAAGGAAACAAACCAAGAAAGGAAAGAAAATGGAATTCACGGAGAAGCATAATAAAATAGCTATTAAAATATGTTCAGTGTGCTCAAGGATTTAAAGAAAAACAAATCTAACAAGAAAAATGAAAGATTAAATGGAAATTCTAGAGATAAAGTATCTGAAATGAAAAAAAATTATATTTTATGTGATTTATTTTAAATTTTTTCCAGTTTTATTGAGATATAATTGACAACAAACAACCCAATCAAAAAACGGGCAGAAGACCTAAATAGACATTTCTCTAAAGAAGATATACAGATGGCCAACAAGCACATGAAAAGATGCTCAACATTGCTAATTATCAGAGAAATGAAAATCAAAACCACAATAAGGTATAGCACACACCAGTCAGAATGGCCATCATCAAGAAGTCTACACACAAAACATGTTGGAGAGGGTGTGGAGAAAAGGGAACTGTTGAGGAAATGTTATTGTTGCTGCCACTATGGAAAACAGTCTGTACGTTCCTCAAAAAACTAAACCTAGAACTACCATACGATCCAGTAATTCCACTCCTGGGCATAATCTGAAGAAAATGGAAACACTAATTTGAAAAGATAGAAGCAGCCCAATGTTCACAGCGGCACTATTTACAATATGGAAGATATGGAAGCAACTTAAGTGTCCATCAACACATGAATTCAGATAAAGAAGATGTGTATAAACAAATATATACACAATGGAATACTACTCAACCATAAAAAGCATAAAAATTTTGCCATTTGCAACAACATGGATGGACCTGGAGGGCCTTTAGTGAAATAAATAAGATAAAGACAAATACTGAATGTTATCATTTATTTGTGGAATCTAAAAAATAAAAAGAATGAATATAACAAAACAGAGACAGACAGACAGAGAACAAACTAGTGGTTACCCATGGGGAAGAGGAAATCGGAGAGAGGCAAGATAGAGGTTTGGGATTATGAGATACAAACTACCATCTAGAAAATAAATAAGCTACAAAGATATACAGCACATGGAATATAGCCAATATTTATAATAAATTTAAATGGACTATAACCTATAAAAATTTTGAATTACTATGTTGCACACCTGAAACAAATATAATATTATATTAATAAATCAACTATACTTCAACTGTAAAAAAAGGAAAACTTCTGAACAATGATAGGACAAATAGAAAACAAACTAATAGCAAGACTCTAGATTTAAACCCAACCACATGATAATTACATCAGAAGTAAGTGATCCAAATGCTCAATTAAAAGGTCAGGTTTGTCAGGCTGAATACAAAAGCAAGATCCAACTCTCTGCTGCCTACAAGAAGAGAGATTCCCTCTTTAAGAATAAAGATACAAGTAAGTTTAAAAGGATGGGAAAAGATACATCATGCAAACACCATTGTAAGAAATCTGTGGGGCTATATGGACATCAAAGATACCAGACCCCAGGGCAAAGGAAGGGAAACGGATGTCCAGGGTCTGGAGCCAGGTTGCAGGTGACAGCAGCTAAGAAAATAAAATTTACATTTTTAGGCAGGACAAGAAAATTTAAACACAAAATTGTCTCTTTCTGTTCATTTGGATCTCCTCCCCCCCATGTGCAGTGCACATTTCTGCTGCATATTAACCAGACGGTTCTCCAAGATGAGAGTGCCTGCTGGAAGATATTTTCCACCCTTTTTTCTGATTCTATCAATGTAACTTCGTAAAAGACCAGCTTCTTTTAAGAAGCTTCTTTCTCAGCTCTGTAGGGGGTTATGTATGGGCTTACCTGGACTATAATATCCTATATCGCTAGGGGACTTCATGTAAAAAATCAACATGCCATTTTGATATACGATCTTTTGTCTCGAAAAAGTATATGATTGTGCCTTTGATTTCTAATAGGTGGAACTGTTCTCAGAGCTTTCTATCTTCTGGGTTGTAATCCTGAGTTTGGCTCAAATAAAATTCCCTTTTCTTCTTAGCTTGATGGTTAATTGAATTTTTGTGAACACAGCAGTCCTGGCTGATGGACAGAGATAAGACAGGATCAGAATCACCTAGAGAGGAACGCTGACATCACCAACTGCTGGGCCGCGTCCCCAGAGTTTCCCGTTCAGCAGGGCTGGGGTTGGTCCTGAAAATTTGCGTTTCTAACAAGCCGCCGGGTGACGCTGATCCTGCTGGTCAATGGATTCACTGGGGGAGCCACTGGCTCCGAATGATCCTCTTCTTTCTCTCTCTCTCTCTTTTTTTTTTTTTCTTCTTCTTTCTCTTTAAAATGGACAATTAAGTGAGGAATCTGAAAGTGTAGGTATAGATTTCCCTTAAAATTGACTGATTGGAATTAATTGACATGGGAGTTGGGATACTAAGGAAACGGAGGATTCAAGTTTAGCCAGCTACCTGGGGAGTGGTGCCTCTGAGTCAAGGAAATACAGAAGAAATCGATTTGGGGTGGAAATAATGAGCCCAATTTTAGATTTGTTGAATTTTAAATACAGTACTCAGATATCCTTCTCACTTTTCCAAAAAGGTCAGTGCACTGGCTGAGTCATTTTATCATAGTTTAATTATGTGCCTTAAATGGGCATTTCCAAGCTGTGGGGGAAAAAAAATATCTGCGTGAGATGTTTGCTGGCCCCAGGTGGGCCTTCCTGACCTCTGCATTTGCGTCAGACACTTGGCGTCTTGGAAGGTGCACATTTGTCTGAGGCAAATGTCAAGTCAACTCGGATTCGAGATCTAAGAAACCAGTGGACCTCGCGCCCTTTACCGCAAGGAAGGGAGGTACTGGCCTCCTTTTCCTACCAATCTGGAAACACTGCTTGAAGTGTAACGTAGCTTTCCTATTCCAAAGGTTTTGTATTATTTTACCAGGAATTGGAAAAATGGACGGCGCCTAAACTGTTTCTCACTAAAGAAAAAGGATGATAATAACGGAGAAGTTTAAAATATCTCCATCGCAAAACGCTTACAGTTCAGAAGCATCGCCAAGGATTTCCCAGCGGAAACAGCTTCTGCTGTCTACGAACACTGGTCGCAGCCCAGGAGCACAGCTCGCGTCTCGTTCCCACCCCGAAAGCGCTGGGCTGGCGCGGCCGTCCCTTCATTTCCGGTTACTTAGCAACGTCCCGGTAAACGGAGACAATGCCCTGTGAATCTACAGTGCCTTGTGTATTAAGCATTTCTCCTTTCACTGCCCCCCTTGGGGGTGGGGTGGGTATGTTGTGTGTTCTTTAGTAATGGATGGCTACTGGCCGCGCCCAGCACGCTTGGTCCAGGAACTAACCCGCAAGCAAGGATGAAGACGCCAAAGGCTCAGGTCCCCAAAGCCCGCGAGGACCACGGCCCTAAGACCCTGCCTTTACCCCTCACCTCCCTTCCCCCAGCCCCTGGGCGACGCGCGCTCCGAGCGGAGAGCCGGGCCAGACGGGGGGCGCGGGGCCGAGCCGGGAGCGCGCGCAGCTGAGCGCGGGGTCGGGCAGCGGGCCCGGGGGGCGCGCGGAGGGCGCGGAGCCCCGGTGCGGGAGCCCCGGTGACGCATCAGTGACGTCGACGGCGGCGGGCGGGATTTCCCGGCCCCTCCCGGGCGCCCGGCGAGACCCCGCCGTGGTGCGGGGGCGACAAAACGCGGACGCGAGGAGGCCGGGGCCGGGGGTCCGCGCTCTGCGGGGGCCGGGGCTGGCCGCGCGCCCGGAGCCCGGCCTGGGGTGCCGAACAGACAGAGCGCTTGCTGTCCGAGGACTGCACGCTCCAGCGGGGCCGGGGCTCGGCCTCACGTGGTCTTTCCCCCGCCCGGGCCGGGAGGCGCGGGGCGGGCGGGGCCGGTGACGCGGCGCGGAGACCCCGCGGGCGGAGGAGGGGCGGCGCGGGGCGCGCGTTTCCACCGCTAGCGGGTCTGTATCGAGGTGCGGGAGTCCCGGAGCGGAGCCGGCGCCGGGCTTGAGGGGCGATGCCACTCGGTCTGGCCGCCCCCCGCGAGCACCGCCCCGGAGACAAAGCCCGAGCGTGAGCGGCGCCCTCGGCCCGGGTAAGTGGGCGCCCGCCGGCGGGTCGGTCGGGGCGTGTCGGTGGGGAACGGATGGCACAGCCCTTGCTCCTGTGAGCTCGGGGCGAGCCGGAGACAAAAGGGAAACTCGGGCTGGACCGTCTCTGGAACTGGAGAGACGGGTCTGGTGCCTGCGTCGTCCCGCAGCTGTCGGGGGAAGCTCGCGAAACGACACCTGTGATAATCGGCCGCGCACGCCGAGCCCGGCCCTCGCGGCACCGGCACAGGTGGGTATCAGCGGCCCGGCGGGGGCTCCTCGAATCCGGGACCGTCCGCAAAGCCCTTGGGAAGCCCGAGCGCAGGTTTGGACAGACAACTCGGAACGTGGAAGGGGTCTCCCGGGGGTCGCGGTCGCCCCATTGGTCCGGCTTGAAGCAGGGGAAGCTCCTGGGGACCCTGTTTCCGTAAGTAGGTCATGGCAGGGACGTCCCCCATTGAAGAAGTGGAGGGGCCAGTAGTAGCGGAAGAGATGGAGTGGCTAGTTGGTCATTTTTTGGGGGGAAATTTCTTTGGGCCCGAAGAAGCCCTCTTGATTCCTCATCACCGGGACACCTGCTTTCGGAGCAGTTCCGGCGGCGTCAATGGACCACGGGGCCCCTTATGGCGCCTGTCCTCCAGTCTGGTGCTGAAATGGGCTGCGCTTGCCGCGCGCAAACCGACAGCGGGGGGGGGGGGGGGGGGGGGGCTTTGGTTTACGGTTTTAAATTACCTTGGGAATAATAACAAAAGGATGGGATGGGGCAGCGGACTGAGGTGCGACTGGAGAAGACTTCGTAATTTAAAAATAAGGAGGACTTGCTTATTTCTGTGTGTCCTGGGCTAGGATGCTCAGAAATGCAAAAATGTTAAAGTTTCATCAAGCGAAAAAGTGGATCGTGGACACGCGTTCTCCCACCCTCTCCCCAGCTCCCCACCGACACTCGTTTTCTTCCCTTTCTGTCGCCTCCCAGGACTGTCAAAGGCTGGCAGGGGGCTGGCCGGTTCAGTCGGAGCCAAGGGCCTGCTGGGCTGCGCTGGTTTCGCATTAAAACGTGCCAGTCTTATCATCTGCTCATGAGCCCTCACTGGTGGTGCCTCCTTCTCATAGAAAATTCAGTGGCAGACATCTCAGAGAGGCAGGGATGGGACTGGGGCTCTTTGGTTGGCTTCGATTCTCTGGGGAAATCCTTTGCCTGATTTTTGGAGGGGGTGGGGGAAGGGAGGCAGCCACCTTCTGATCTGGCCCTGTTCCCTGCAGACTACTGTGGGAGCAACCGAGGTGATAAATGGAAAACCTGTTTCAGTCCTGAGAAACAAGACAGGGTACGTTGTAAACTGGCAATTATTTTTGAAGTGTGGGGTTGGCTGAGTTATCAGTTGTGATGAGACATGGATATCGCACGCCATAACTAGTTCATGTAAATACAAGGCTTATTGTGGTGCTTCCCTAGTTAATGAGTAGCCTCACGTTGAGTTATTGGGCTGAAATGACTATTTAGGACAATGAGCTTCCTGTTTTCTCCTCCACCCACACATGGCTCCAATCCTCAGCCTCCTTAACATCCAGTTGCTCAGGGAAAGCCCCTGGAAGATGTTTGGCCAGCTGAGAAAAAAGCACTGCAGAAGGGTCATTCCCAGTAGTGCCGTGATTGGCCGGACAATTGCCTTTCACACATCTCATGCAAGGCAGTGGTGGAGAAACAAGGAATAAGCTTTTCCTTATATTCATTTTACAGTTTTCATAGCCAAAATGACAATTCATGGTGCCCCCCAGATCTTGCTACATTCTTTGAAATGGTGAGAACTGGACCTTGTCCTCTTGTTCCCCGGGTTCCCAGGAAGCAAGTGCCTGACAGCTGTCTCTGGAGGATGAGGTTGGGCTTAGGAGTGATTGTGTGTGATCTCTCTCTCTCTCTCTCTCTCTGTGTCTCTCTCTCTCTCTCTCTCTCACACACACACACACACACACGCTGACTCACCACATAACTACTGCTTACTGAGGAATGCAGCCAAATGGCTGAGAAAAGACTGAAGTCTACTAGACAGATCATTCTCATTTATTTATAGCCACATTTCACTGTCACATTTTTCTTACTTTGTCTCATTTTTGTTCTAGCTGAAGAAGGGAGACTACCTTATAATGCATTACGTGCTAGTAGATTGCCCTTTTTTCTTAATGGAATTTTGAATTGTCTTTAAGATATTACCTGATTCGTTCTCAGAACACCTTTATGAGAATTTACTAGTATCTAACCTTGCACATTTTCTCCATTTTTAATTTTTTTCCACTCTAGACATATTCAGACATCAAGAGGCTTATTAGGTAAGCCTCTTGTTACTCTCAGGTAGAGAGATTGCTCAGTATTCTTAAACCAGAAGCTGAAATTTAACTTCTTTCATACACCAAAAATACTACCAAAAAAATCCTTTCAACAATAACCAGCAAAAGAATTTTAACTGGAAGTCAGGAGAAGCTGAATGAGTGTCAGAAAAGAAAAACAGTGAAATCAGTTATAGTGTAGAAATTAGCGTGATGCTACTGAAAGTTCTTGGAGCTTCCCTGATAGCTGAGTGGTAAAGCATCTGCCTGCCAATACAGGATACTCAGGTTCAGTCTCTGGGTCGGGAAGATCCCCTGGCGAAGGCAATGGCAACCCACTCCTGTATTCTTGCTTGGGAAATCCCGTGGACAGAAGAGCCTGGCGGGCTACAGTCCATGGGGTCTCAAAGAGTCAGTCATTACTTAGCAACTAAACAGTAACAACTGAAAAGTCTTAAGTTGCTGGTTAAAGCCATATGAAGAATAAACCAACTATCTTTTTAAATGATCAGAAGTGAAGATGTTGCAAATGGAGTTTCCATTTAGGAAGAAAGTAGAAGCAAGGAGTACTGCTGGAAGAAAATAAAATATTACACAGGGAAACAATGGGTACTTAAAAAGAGATTATCCAACAAGCTAGCTGGAGCATTCCAAGCCACTTTAATTGTCCAGGAGCCTTTGTTGTGTCAGGTAGCAGCTGTGTGTAGTCAGTCTTCCTGGTGGAAATTGGCAAACAAAATGGCGGGTCCTGTGAGGATGGGGAGGGTGGGTGTGTTGAGGATATGATGCTTGAGGAATGGGCCCTGGGTGTCCAAGGAGAAGTGAGGAGTGTGATCAGGCTACTCTGTGCCCAAAGCCCTGATTTTCCCAGGTGTCTGCAAGTCACCAGTGCCCCAACCTGGGAGAACCAGACAGCAGAGGGAGCATGGGGCAGCCGGGTGGAGGAACGACCGGGCTTCCTCTGGGCCCACCATGTGGATGACCTCATTTAATCCTCACAGCACACCTGCAAGGTTTCTCTTTGTGTTGTTCAGTTGCCAAGCCATGTCTGACTCTTCACCACCCCATGGACCGCAGCATGCCAGTCTTCCCTGTCCCTTAGCATCTCCCGGAGTTTGCCCCAAGTTCGTGTCCATTGAATCAGTGATGCCATCCAACCATCTCATCCTCTGCGCCCTCTTCTCCTTCTGCCTTCAGTCTTTCCCAGCATCAGGGTCTTTTCCAATGAGTCAGCTGTTCACATCAGGTGTCCAAAGTATTGGAGCTTGAGCTTCAGCATCGGTCCTTTCAATGAACTCATGGTTGATCTCCTTGCAGTCCAAGGGACTCTCAAGAGTCTTCTCCAGCACCACAGTTTGAAAGCATCACTTCTTCGGCACTCATCATCTTTACCATCCAGCTCTCACATCCATACATGACTACTGGAGAGACCATAGCTTTGACTACAGGGACCTCTGTCAACAAAGTGGTGTCTTTGCTTTTTAATACACTATCTAGGTTTGTCAGAGCTTCCCTGCCAAGAAGCAGTCATCTTCTAATTTCAGGTTAAAGGTTTCTCTTTAGGCAAAACAACAATGGTGTGCCCTTAATGTCCTTTTTATCCAGGAGTATTCTGACAGGCTTTTTGTGGGTGATGGTGACTTTTTAAACTAACCAAGGAAGTGCATATACCAATCTATGTGTGTGTGTGCATGCACGCATGTACTCAGTCAGGTCAGACTCTTTGCAACTCTGTAACCTACCAGGCTCCTCTGTCCTTGGAATTCTCCAGGCAAGAATACTGGAGTGGATTGCCATTTCCTTCTCCAGGGGATCTTTCTTCCAAAGGATTGATACTTTTGAACTGTGGTATTAGAGAAGACTCTTGGGAGTCCCTTGGACTGCAAGATCAAACCAGTCAATCCTAAAGGAAATCAGTCCTGAATATTCATTGGACTGAATATTCAAAGGACTGAAGTTGAAGCTCCAATACTTTGGCTACCTAATGCAAAGAACTGACTCATTAGAAAAGACCCCGATGCTGGGAAAGATTGAGGACAAGAGAAGAAGGGGATAACAGAGGATGAGATGGTTGGATGGCATCACTGATTCGATGGACATGAGTTTGAGCAAGCTCTGGGAGTTGATGATGGACAGGAAAGCCTGGCATGCTGTAGTCCATGGGGTCACAAAGAATCAGAGACGATTGAGCAACTGAACTGAATGGGACTTGTGCTATGAGGCTGAAGAAGTAGACAGAAGAGACAGACGATAGAAGTAATGCTTTAAACATCCCTCTGGGGCCCAGGTTATTCTCTCTGCCCCATCAAAGGCAGGCACAACGCAGAGCAGTAGCCCTCAATCCAATAAGTGGCAGGAACCGTGCTTTCTGCTCTTCTCCTTAGTCCCCAGGCTGCCTCCTGGCTCTCATGTCTAACAGTTGTGGGGCCTTCTCTTCAACCCCTCCCCAGGGTCACCACCAAAGGAAGAGGAGCAGGGCCATAGCAGTGGAAGAAGGAAAACATTTTAAATTCTTTCCAAAATTCTTATTAGAACACCTTTACAGCTACAGCAAAAGGCATTATCGTGAAAAATAAATGTGCCCTCTGTAGCTCCCGGATTCAACTGTAGTTACTTCTTCCCATGTTTCATCACACAAATTTGTAAAATCAAGAGATTTTTGCCAAAGCAATATATGAATATAAAGATTCAAATAGGAGAACTGGAATCAGAAAACAGGAAGGAAGGAGGAACGGGAGTATCAAGAAGGGTGGAAAGCAAGTATGGAAGTTGCTGCTTTGCTGCGGGCAGTTTGTTACAAGTAGGTTATTTTCCATGATGGCCCCTCAGCCTCTGTGACTCAAGTCTGGACACTGTTGGAGGGGCAAAGACCAGGATGGCAGACAGTGGGTGATGTCAGGACCCTCATATCCTGGAGGGACCCCCTTTTTATCTGTGGATCCCACTCTCACAGTGGCCTCCACCCTCCCATCTTATCTGTATGAAGGTCCAGGCATACCCAAGAATTGGTGTCCTCTGGAGTGTTTTCCCAGGACAGGCATCTGTCCTGTTGCTCTGGAATACCTGCTATGTATACCTTTTATGGAGATATAGGAGAGGGGGGATACTTTTTCTCTTCCCTCTTATGTTCTGTACCTGGGGCCTGCAAATTAAACTGCTGACAGGTGAAAATAACAGGGGAATAGAGCTAGATTAACAGGGGGAGGGTTTATTATGCATGTACACAGGCCCTTTGCACAAAGGGAAGGAGAGAAACCCGAAGAGTACACTTCAGAGCACATACACCCTTTTAACAAAGGGAGGTGAATTGTGGGAAAATGACATAACAAAGGTGGGGGTGGGGGTTGAGCTTCTAGGGGTGGTAAATTTGGGGTGGGTATGTGTGTGGCAAAAGTTAATGACAGATAAGGGTTATTTTAGTGAGGTCTACTTGTGTAAGCCCACCTTGGTGATGTCTTTCTTCGGTAATACTGGTTGTTTTCCTTCTCCTGGGTGATGGGAGTGCGGAAACACCTTCACAAAAGGCAATTTATGTCCTGGTTTTAGGTAGAGAGGGGGAGGCCAGAGAGTTCCTCCTGCATGCTGCTGCCTTTAGCTCAAAATAATCCTTATACCAAGGTGGCATCTTTGGGGATGGTATATTCTGATCCCAGGCTGCCCAGTTGGCTCAGTGATAAAGAATTCACCTGCCAATGCAGGAGACTTGGATTCTATGCCTAGGCCGGCAAGATCCCTTGGAGGAGGGCATGGCAACCCACTCCAGTGTTCTTGCCTGGAGAATCCCATGGACGGAGCAGCCTGGCGGGCTATAGTCCACGGGGTCACAAAAGAGTCAGACACGACTGGGCAACTAAACAACAATAACATTCTGATCTGCCTCAGAATTTCTAGCAGAACCTTTCCTCAGCAAAGTCTGAAGCCCAAAGCCAGTGTAGCATCCTAAACCAGCATGACTAACCTGTCTTTGCTTTTAGTTTCTGTTCATCAGTCTTGGGAAAATTCTGTTTTCTCTGTGCCCCAGTTGATTGTACTTACAACCCAGGGGCTTCCGTGGTCAGTAGATGCTCATTTAGCCCCTGACACCTGTGGGGCCATGCGGATGAAGGGGGGTTGTGTCCTGGTTAAGGAGACGGATTACTGAAGTGTGTCTGTGTATGTTTGATGGGGAAGCAAATGTTGCAGAGATGTAAAAACAGTCAGGCTTCTGGAGTTTTAATGGCTTTGTGGCCAGGAAAGGCTGATGGAACTTGAGTGGAGATTTCCAAAGCATTGAACCTCAAGGGAAATAATAGAGGGATGCTGACAGTGACATCAGCCTCCAGATTCTTTCTATAACTGGGTGAGGTGCAGACACATAACCGGCCTTCATCAGCCTCCTGTGTTTTCTTCTGCAGCTGAACTTTATCCGACAGGACAGGATCACCAGAGTCTTCTGCTGACTTAGACTTTGGGTTCCCAGATGACCCTATCACCCCACCTGTGTCTCTGAGGGGCTTCACCTCATCTTCCTTGCAGTTGGGGTTTGATGTTTCAGCTCCATTCTTATCCACTTGGTTCGTCTTGTCGAACTGTGCCTTTTTCTGGCTGTTTCCCACAAACTTTTCTGTGCTTCTCCATCCACGTGCAGTGTGTGTGACCACAGCTGTGTCTCCACACCCTTAGACCTGTTAAGAGGACATCAGAGACCACTGTGTCCTGTCCAGCCCCCAGGTCCACTGTGCTCTCTACGGGGTCAGACTCCTCTGAACTCCCCAGCTTCTCTCCTTGTGCTAGAACCTGTTTTAGTGAACAGTGTCTGAAATAAGTTGATTGTTGGCCTGGACCCAGACACATTTTCCTGGTGAGGGGATTTGTCCCCACGGAGTCTGCTGATCCTCACTGTGACCAGCCTTCCCAGGGTGGCTGGCCTTTCTCTGCTTTTCCTGAGCTTTCCTGCTGAAAACTACATTCATCCAGATTGCTGGACACCAGGAAAGGACTTTCTCAATGCATATATTTTGCTCAAAGTGGTAGATGTATGGCTAATAGACTGTATGTAAACCGTACATTTTTTTTTCCACTGGAGGGAACTCTTTAAAAATGTGACCTTTTTCTTCCGATTTTATTTTATGTTATATTGAAGCCTAGTTGATTTACAATATTGTGTCAATTTCTGCTGTGCAGCAAAGTAACTCAGTTGTACGTATATGCATATATATATATTCTTTTTCATATTCTTTTCCATTATAGTTTTTCATAGGATATTGAGTATAGTTCCCTGTGCTATACAGTAGGACCTTGTTCATAAATCATACACTTTCATGATGTTCCTTTACTAAGGACTTCGCTAGTGGTCCAGTGGCTACGACTCCACGCTCCCAATGCAGTGGGCCCTGGGTTCGATCCCTGGTCAGGAAGCTAGATCCCTCATGCCACAACTAAAGATAATGCATGCCACAACTAAGACCCGGTACAGCCAAATAAATAAATAGTTTTTTTTTTAAAGATGTTCGTTTACTAAATGTGTGACAAGCAGTTGAGTTCATGCACTAGGTATTCTGGGCACTAGCAATTTAAAGATGAATAAGACATAGTCATGCCCTTCAAAGAACTATAATCTAGAGGGAAATACGTGTGTGTAAACAGCTCACCCACCCCAGGTTGACACTCTGACGGCCCCATTTAAAGTGCTGTGGGAGCAGTGAAGCTGGGAGCATCACTTCTTCCAGGGAGTGGCGGGTGCAGCAAGAACCTGACCATGAGCTTGGCTCTTAAACTGGCCCTGGAAAGCTGAGTCACAGTTTTCAATGCAGACAAAGGAGAAAGGGCTTTCTAAGCAAGAGGGACCAGCCTGTGTGGAGGCTGAGTTAGGAGAGTGCCGCACGGAGTGCAGCAAGAGGGGAGAAGGCAGAGCGGAGCCAGGGGATGAAGACTCGTGAGTGGCAGATGGAAGCATGTTCTCTGGGAGGAGCGGGCCCCGGGGCAGGTGCTCAGCAGGTGCAGGATTTAGCAGGGCCCAGCCGTGGAGCTCTGTGCCTGCTGTGAGGAGTAGGAGATGGAGGGTGGGGAGAGCTGCCCTCCAGGGGAGAAGTCTGGCTGCAGATGGAACCACAGCCACTGGTACCCGGTGATAACAGTGGTGGGTGAGACTGCCCACCTGGAGGGTAGAAGGGAAACCAAGTAGTGAGGCTTCAGAGAACAGATGCACAGTTTGGGACAAAACAACAGTGATTCTGGAGAGTACATGCTCTTTCTGCTGCAAGTTCTCATGTCCCTTAGGAGGGCCCCGCCTCACTGCCCAGCAGTGCCTGAGCCTGCTCAGCCCGCCTGTCTCTTCGAAGCCACAGCGAACCGCCGCCACCCGCTTCCCTGGGTGACTCATTCTCTGCCGATGGAGCGGTTGCAGCCCTGCTCCTTGTTTACAATTCCTTGGTCCCCCTGATGTGGCGGGTTTGATCCGAGGCTGCTCACGCCACCTCTCCCCACTCGCTGACGTCGGGGATGACAGTTTATTAGCCTTCAGTGAGAACGTGTCTCTCCCAAAGGGTGAGTCTCTGTTTCCTGTTTTTGCAGAACCTCCTGGTCACCCTCTATTCACCCCCCAAGCTCTGGTGGCCCCAGGTCAGGCTTCACGGTAACCATGGCAACTCACCTAAGCCGCCCACAGATTGGCCCAGGGCCCGTCCAGCCTGGGGTCCCTCTGGTTTTCATTGTGAAATGTGCCCCTGATGGGGCTTCTCTCTCTCTCTCTCTCTCTCTCTCTCTCTCAGTCCTCACTCTATCTGTTCTGCTGATGTTTCCTCACTGCACCTTCCTAGTGTGCGGGATGCAGAGTGGAAGAGGCAGGCAGTGGAGGGGGCGTCAGTGGTTGTGGCTCCTAGACTCTACCGCACAGGCTCAGTCACTGGGGGCACACAGGCTTAGTTGCTCTGTGGTGTGTGGGATCTGCCAGGTCAGGGATCGAACCCGTGTCCCCTGCATCGGCAGGTGGATTCTTTACCACTGAGCCACCAGGGAGGCCCCCAGGGTTGTCTCTTGAGTTTTTACAAACTGCTGATGGTTTCTGTGGGTCCTTCTTCCTTGCGTCTGATCACCCCCAGCCTGCCCAAGCATCCCGGGGCCCCGTTTCCCAGGCTGGTCTCTCCCACTTCCCCCGCCTCACCCCTGGAGCCAGGAGATGTGACTCCCAGCAAACTCCACCTGCAGGACTCAGGTTTTCCGGAAACTCTGGGATGCCTGCATGCATCCGTCTCACGAGATAGCCTCCTGGATGGGGAAATCAGCTGCTCGCCCTGAAGGCCTGCTCCCGCACAGTGATACTTGACCTCGGGACACAGACATCCTCTCCCAGCTCCCTTCCCACAGCGAGCAGCGCCCCGTGGCCCTGAGCCGCCTGCAGGGGGCCCCTTGTTTGCTCTGGAGTCAGGAAGCACCCTTGGTTGTTGATGAGAAGTGTGAAGGTTGCTGCACGTCTGGTCTCCCGGTGTGACCGCGCTCCTTACACGTGATCCCCCGGCTCCCCCACACGGTCTCCCAGTGTGACCGCGCTCCTTACACGTGGCCCCCTGGCCTCTGGGTTCTCTTGTCCTGCTCACCTCCTCTCTCTCAACACAGGGGTCCAGAGACAGGTCAGTCCCGGCCTTCCTCTGTTCTCTTTCTAGGTGCCTCTGGGGTCCTCTCATAGATGAGAGGGGCTTCCCAGGTGGCACAGTGATAACCAATCTGCCTGTCAGTGCAGGAGACCCAGGTTTGATCTCTAGGTCAGGAAGATCCCCTGGAGTAGGAAAAGGCAGTATTCTTGCTGGAGAGTCCCATGGACACAGGCGCCTGATGGATTACAGCCCATGGGGTGGCAAAGAGTCAGACATTACGGAAGGACTGAGCACGTACACGAGAGACTCCCTTGTACAGTTCAAAAGTTTGGCACCCAAAACTCCTTTCTGAGGAGGGCTTTCAGAATCTACTTTCAGGTGAAAAGCAAAACACCTCTGTTTTTCTCTTCTCGCTGTAATAATCCAAGTTCCCGAGCAGGCATTGTGGATGCCTCTGGCCAACTGAGAAGGGTTAGGTACAGGGAAGCAGCAGATGGTGACTTGCAGCCATGAAATTAATTCCTTCTTGGAGGAAAAGCTATGACCAACCTAGACAGCATATTAAAAACCAAAGACATCACTTTACCGACAAGGTTCATCTAGTCAAAGCTATGGTTTTTCCAGGAATCATGTATCGGTATGAGAGTTGGACCATAAAGAAAGCTGAGCTCTGAAGAATTAATGCTTTTGAACTGTGGTGTTGGAGAAGACTCTTGGGAGTCCCTTGGACAGCAAGGAGATCCAACCAGTCCATTCTAAAGGAAATCAGTCCTACATATTCATTGGAAGGACTGAGACTGCAACTCCAATACTTTGGCCACCTGATGTGAAGAAATGACACATTGGAAAAGACCCTGATGCTGGGAAAGATTGAGGGCAGGAGGAGAAGGGGATGACAGAGGATGAAATGGTTGGATGGCATCACCGACTCAATGGACATGAGTTTGAGCAAGCTCTGGGTGTTGGTGGTGGACAGGGAAGCCTGGCATGCTGCAGTCCATGGGGTCGCAAAGATTCAGACACAGCTGAACAACTGAACTGAACAGGGAAGCATAGAAATAAAGCACAGATGAAGTGTCAGAATATTCTCCTTCTACACCTGGTCTGGACTTACCTGTTCAGGGAAAGGAAGGACCCTCAGGGTCCCTGAGATGAAAGTGAAAGGAAAGATCCCTAACTATTACTAGGGCAATGTAGTGAGGCCAGATAATCAACCACTGACTTGTTAAAAGAAGTTAAGGGGCTTAAGTTACCTCCCCTCTGCCAGTCTGCAGCTTCCTCAGGGTGGTACCTAGAATTACTGCAAGAATTCTCTAAATTCGCATCTCCACCAGGAATCCTGTAGACTGAACACAGGATGCTGTACTTTTGAATTGTTGCTGTTCTGTCGCTAAGTTGTGTCCGACTCTTTGCGACCCGACAAACTATAGCATGCCAGGCTTCCCTGTCCTTCACTGTCTCCCAGAGTTTGCTCAAACACATGTTCATTGAATCAATGATGCCATCCAACCATCTCATCCTGTTGCCCTCTTCTCCTCCTGCCCTCAATCTTCTCCAGCATCAGAGTTTTTCCAGTGAATCCTCTTTGCATCAGGTAGCCAAAGTTTTGGAGCTTCAGCATCAGTTCTTCCAATGAATGATCAGGGTTGATTCCTTTAGGATTGACTGGTTTGATCTCCTTGCAGTTAAAGAACTCTCAAGAATCTTCTCTAGCACCACAGTTTGAAAGCATCAATTCTTGGGCACTCTGCCTTCTTTATGGTCCAACTCTCATATCTGTATATGACTACTGGAAAAACCATAGGTTTGTCTATATGGACCTTCGTCAGCAAAGTGATGTCTTGCGGGGAGCCGGCCTGACTGCTCAGGCCCCTTCTCGGCCCTGAGAGAGATCAAAAGGTCCCTCTCTGTCCCGCCACCCCTGATTTGTTAAAGTGCAAATTGGCCTTTCTCACCTCCCTCAAGGAAATCGCTGCAGCCACCATTTGCCTATTTTCCTGACTCTGATAAGATTATCGGGCTCCTGTGAATGGCTTATGTCTAGGTAGTCTTTACCTGATTGTAAGACACTGGTGCCATGCTCTGCTGGAGTTAAGATAAAACTCCTAAAACTAGTATCTGCAGTTCTGCACGTATACAAGTCTTTGATCTAAAATTTGGTGAATCCTGTTAGTATATATATGTATGTTACGCCTCAATAAAGTCGTCGGAATCAGTCGCAAGCTGACTCCGTCCCTCTCAACCCCATCTTTCTTAGTCTTTTATTTCTCAGGTGCACTGGTGATTGCGTCCTTGACCTGTTCATCTAGCCGGCAGGCCCGGCAAGTGGCGCCCGAACAGGGACGTGGGCGGATCCCAGAGCACAGCCACCCAAAAATATTGAAAGTGATCCCGGGAGAAAGCCTCACCTATTCAGGTATCGTTGGAAAACTGTGGGTGGAGAGGGTATAGTTGAGAGTAAAAATTATGGGGCAAAGTAATAGTAGACAGTTCTTTGTTTCTATGTTAAAAACTATGCTAAAAGCTAGAGGAATTTCTGTCTCTAAACAGAAACTAGAAAGATTTCTTGTCTTTGTGGAGGAAACTTGTCCTTGGTTCCCAGAGCAAGGAACCATTAGCCTTGAAACTTGGATAAAGGTGGGAGAACAAATTCAAACAGTTTATACCCTCTGTGGACCAGACAAAGTTCCTCTTGATGCTTATTCTCTATGGACTCTAATAAGAGATTGTTTAAACCCAGAACACGAGAGTAGGAAATTTGAAACAGCCTTGAAACTTATAACACCCAAGTGTTCAGGTGCCCCCCAACGGGTAGTGGAGCACATATATGACTCCCCAATTGTTTCAGGTTCCAGAAAAAATGATAATGAGACTACTGCTCTAGAACAAGACTCAGATTCAGAACTTTCTCCTGATGAGGAAGACGATTTAAAAGAGCAGGCTTTTGAGCATGACAAAGAAGGATGGGATGCCTTTATAGTAACTCAACAAAAGAATAAAGACCAAGGCTCCCCTTTTTCTGAACTTAGAGAGATGCTAACATCCATATCTCAGAGAATGGAACAACTAGACTTATCGCCCATAAATACAACTAGGCCGTTGCATTCTAAAACGCCATCTGTTATAGCCGGTTTAGATCCTGACCCGCTGCCGCCGCCGGTCCCGCTCCCTCCCCCTCCTCTCGCAGAAGCGCCTTTGATTCCAACAGCGCCAGTATATGTTCCATCTAGCCTAAAAAGGCCAATACTTTCACCACTACAAATGGCTGTGAAAACAGCCCGAGAACAGGGTGAAAATCTTGAGGGATATTCTATGATTTTCCCTGTTTTTCAAGATGCTAATCATCAGAGGTATCATGAGCCTCTGCCTTTTAAACAACTGAAACAAGCTTGCACTCAATACGGGCCTACTGCGC